>NC_143254.1:52414840-52566355 GCF_984573655.1 Nuphar pumila
TAACAATATTGGTTTGAAATTGGTTTTGCACAATTTTGTGAAATTCCTTGAAACATGGAACACATTGAATTTTTTTCTAAAAAAATAAATCCAAGTATTCCTATTATAGTCATCATGAATATAACATAATAAGAGAGTCCACCTTTTTATATGACCAAAGTCGGTCCCTATACATCTGAATGCACAAAAACAAATGGTTTGAACGAGATAAAAGTTTTAGAGCCAAAGTAATTTTCTTTATTTTTCTAAGAATACAGTCATTATATATGAACTCTTTTTCAATACAAAAGTCTTTCAAAAAAAAAAGTTTGATCTTTGATGCCACGAAAAAATATTTTTTTTCTTAACAAAATTATACAATGATTCTTTAGGAATATGAAAAAAAAATCATGCAACAGAGATCTCTCCTCCAATGGTCTTTCTCGATTAGCTTCTTCGACTGGTGAGCCCGCACCCAACATTTTTTTGATAAAGAGACCTCATACCCACAATCTGAAATTTGTGAAACTGAAAACAAATTTAAATTGAGTTTTGGAGCAACTCTAACTATAATAATTTAAATTTTTTTTGAAATGTTTGGGAATGTTCTAGTATTTTTTATTTCTAAATTGGTCATATTTTAAAAGGGTCATGTGAAAGGAGGCACCAGAGTCAAGTATCCAAGAAAGTGTACCTGAAGGAGAAGAAGTGGATCTGTCAGCACCGAAAGTAGATGTGGAGGATATCTTAAGGAATAATTATAATTCTTGGGTTAGTTGAATAAAATTCTTAAGATCGCCTCATTTCTTGATAGCGTTGTCACCCTTCAATGGTTGCTACCTTCTTTTTGAGCTTAAGACACTCTGGTTTGATGTGTCTTGCCTCTTGTAACTATCATTTCTTCTCCTTTGATATTTTTTTCAAAATGTGAAGGCTTATACGTTTTCACATTGTTATCGGGTCTTGACACGACAAACACCTCCTCACTTCCTTTAGTGTGTCAAGCCGAGTCTCGGGTTGGTACACTTCAACAAAGGCATCACTTAGAGAGGTGGCGACGGCCCTATGAAAAATTGTAGGCCTCACTTATTCAAACTCGGATCTTAACCCAAATCCGCAAACAAGTTTTTTTTCTCAAGTTATTTTTGCATCAACTCAATATCAAAGTCTTCTCACTTACTCTCAAGCAAATTTAATTCATCCTAAAGAGGTGAAAGAGTGTTATAATAATCTCTCACATTCTTGTCACCTTATTTTGTGGTTTGGTTTTTCTCTTGAAAAAATTATTGTCATGCTAAGTCTTTTTGCACGAACATATTCTTGAGAATCCACACATCACATGCTTTCTTAAAATTCACTAAATCCATGTCAATCCTGAGCTTCGTGCTATTTAGGAACCAAGAGAGAATTTGACTCTTCTCGGCTTCCCCATCTTTAACCTTGAAATAGTATTCTTTAAGTATCTTTTCTCTCATCAAGGGCTTTAACTTAATCTTCAGCCTTTTTGGTAAGTATGAGTTGTGATAAAAATGTAGTACCACTTACGTACTCCAATAAATTCTTCTCCTTAAGGGCATTCTCCATGGCAATGGCCCACATTAATTAGTTGGCATCGTTTAGCTTGAATGTAATGACTGACATGGGTTTTTATCTACCATCTTCAAGGAGAAGAGAAAGAATTTTAAGAACTTTAGATTGAAGATCTTTCTTTTGCTGCAAACACAATCATTGAAGTGGTTTCAGGATCTCAAAAGTCTATCGCTCTAATACCATGTAATGAAACAAGCAAAAATACAATAGAAAACCCACTAAGGGCTAACAAAAATATAATAGAGTATACAAGCACTAGTCCACTAAGGGACAATACAATAACCAATTGAGAAGAATCACAAAAGCACAAGTGTACACGAGCCACCATGGGCAATCACAACTCATAAAAAAATAAATCTTATTCGCTTGGATAAATGCTTAGCACAACATAAAAATTACAAGGGAGTGCCTTTAAATAGGCACAAGAGGACCCAAATGGGCTGGACCAACTAGTTGTTGGACCAGCCCAACAACTATAAAGATAGTTATTGGGATCAGTCCAACGACTAGTGGGACTAGCCCAATAGTTATAAAGTACAACATTAAAAAAAAACAAAAATATATTTTATGAGCCAGCTCCTAGTGGGTCAACACCTATTACACATGTGAAAAGACTGAAAGACCCCTGGTGGGTAATTCAGTTTACATATATTGTTGGTTTGGGTACCGGGTCCGCCCATGATGGGCAAGATCCGGACCCGGCCCACGTTTGAGAAAGGGGCGGTTTACAAACCGCCCACTTTCCCCATTTTGAGGGCTATCTCAGATATGCATAAGGTAAGAGAGAGAGTGAGAGGGAGATACAAAAAAAAAAGCGAAATAACAAGAAGGGGGCTACTGTAGCAGAGTGTGCACAGTGAGACCAAAAAGTACACAGTGTGTGCAAATCTTGTAAAAGAAGAAGAAGAAGACGGTGAGGCATCTTCACAGTGAGTGAATCAACGTGATTAGCATTTGGACTCGTGGAATAGACATTCTCTCCAAGTGAGGGAACGCATTCGTTGAGCAAAAGCAAGCATCAATGATCCGTTGTTTTTCGCTTCCGCTTAAACAATGAAAAAGGTATGTATCGTAATCTTCATTGGTATCAAAGCATTCGGTTTTATGGATGCCATTTTTACTTGTGGATGTATTCCCATTCTTGGTGGTCGCTTGCGGCGAGGCGTCATACAACAATAAAATCATCAAGGCATGGGATCGGCCGGCTCTTGTGCCCGGTCCAGATTCAGGACCTTGCAAATCATGTGAGTTACTGCAGCCGCAGGCTCTACGGCTAGGCCGTAGGCCTGGCTTTCGGCCTGATGGGCTTCTGCGGCACAGACCCGGCTTTGGTTGAGGCTCTGCGGCATAGGCCACAAGCATTGCTCTTCGTCCTGTGGCACAAGCCACATGCCAAGACCCAGTGTTGAGAAACTCTGTTTTGATGTCACATAATATGATACACTGTCGTATTTGATTTTATGATATGATAATATGTCCTCTTGAAAAATGTTATATTATGACTGAATATGTTTTGCCATAAATCTAACGAGTATTTGATGCAAGGATATCTCACCCAAAAAGGATGGAGACTTCCTGTTCAAGTACAACTAGTGCAATCATACTCCTTGAAGAAAAAGCTTGATGAGCCATGCATTCCTAAAGTTCAACTAAAGAGATCAGCTACCTCAAGATGAAGATTTTTTTCTTCTTTAGAGTCATATGTAACAGAACCTTCAGGAACATGCATATTGCATATTACATACTCATTCATAAAAACTATATCATAAAAGTATACGATAGTTTCAAAAAGCTCCTTTTTGAAAACTAATAATTGTACCTCCTTACAACCATTTATGAAAAATGTATTTTTGACATGATTTCAAAATGTAATAATTGTACCTTACATCATATACAAGACAACATGAAAAGAAATGTAGGAAAAAGACAAAACATAAAATCGGCTACATAAAGAAAACAAATATAATATGTTTTGAAAAGACTCTAGTTACCTTCTTTAAAGAAATGTTTTTTAAATATGGAAAAAAGACAAAAACATGAAATTGGTTACATAAAGAAAACAAATATAATATGTTTTGAAAAGACTCTAGTTACCTTCTTTAAAGAAATAATTTTAAAATATGGGTAAAAGACAAAACATGAAAATCGGCTACACAAAGAAAACAAATATAAATTATTTTGATAAAGACTCTAGTTACCTTTTTACAAACCCATAGAATGTCGACTTACTTGAAGTCATCATTCTCTTTGTACAAGCATTAAATACCTTCTGTAAGAAATCCTTGTTAATATCCTTCTCAAGAATGTCGACTTTCTTATAGTCCTCATTCTCTCTGAAGACTTTGAAAAACACAACATAAAGAAAACACTTGACATGACTATGTACAAATAAATATCTCAAAGCACTCATTGTACTTACACTCATTTAAGGTAAAGAAGTACTTATGTACCTCAAATCATTAATTAGAATAAAGACAAAACTACAAATCCAACGTTCAATGTACTATTGTAAGAAATAGACTTTTTACATAAAATATGTGTTACCTAAAATATTACAACGATTAAGTGTACCCTATATTTTACTTTTATGGAAAAAAGGCATTCTCAAATTTCTCTAAAAGATGTTTTTGAAATGACATAACATTTCACATTTCAAAAAAGCTACGATTTCAAAATGTAACGACTACTTTTTTAAAGCTATATAAACACACTCAAATAAATTATTCAAACAAGAGGAATGGAATAGATGTGTGAGCTTACAACGAGAAAAATTCTATTCATTATTTGAAAAGAGAGCCTTGAAAAAGAAAAGAAAGAAAAGAGAAAGAGTCAAGTATAGCTCTTTGACAAAGAGTATCTTCTGAGTGACAAACAGAACATTCTGAGAATCCTTCATTCGTGCATTCATATCATTCTGAAGGTTCTATAGAAAGTATTGTAACTTTCTGTTATTCACTGTATTCCTTCTTTGCTGAAAGAAGTAGACCTCTGAGAAAGAGGGTGTTGTCCTTCTCTGTTGAGAGAAGAAGACCTCTGTGGAAGAGGGTGTGCCCCTTCTCTGTTGAGAGAAGAAGACCTCTGAGGAAGAGGGTGTTGTACTATTTATCTGGTGACTCGGATGTTATAGTGGAAAGCTCAAGTGGTTTGCTTGGGACTGGATGTAGGTCTGGGTATTGACCGAACCAGTATAAATTTTGTGTTTTATGTGTTGTGCTTTATTGCATGATTATTTTATTTTTTTGATCTTTATCATATTTCACTATTCACCCCCCCTCTAGTGGAATTTCATTTGGTATCAGAGCAGGTTTGCTGGTTTCGACATAACAAGTCTTCCAGCACAAATGGCATCTACCTCTTATGCACGTGATATTGAAGGTCAACACGCATCTCGTCCTCCTTTCTTCAATGGCTCCAACTATGGATACTGGAAGTGCAGAATGGCTATATTTCTCAAATCCATAGATTTTGCTGTATGGAAAATTGTTGAGCATCCATACACATCTCCATCCGCAGACTATAACTTATGGTCTGATGAAGAAAAGAAAATGGCAAACCTAAATGCAAAGGCTATGAATGCCTTATATTGTGCCATTGATCAGAACGAATTCAATAAAATATCTATATGTGAATCTGCATATGACATTTGGCATTCTTTGGAGGTTATTCATGAAGGAACCAACAAAGTAAAAGAAGCCAAAATCTCATCTCTTGTTAGAAAATATGAGTTGTTCAAAATGAACAAAGATGAACTCATCACAGAGATGTTTACCAGATTCACCGACATCACCAACGATCTGAAATCTCTGGGTGTAACATATTCCCAGACAGAAAAGGTGAAGAAAATCTTGAGATCTCTCACAACTGATTGGGAGAAGAAGACTACAGCTATTGAAGAAGCTCAAGATTTATCTAAGCTTACTTTGGACGACTTAATAGACAATCTTATGGCCTATGAAGTCCACATGAAAGAAGGAAGGGAAGAAGAGCAACCAATAAAGAAAACTCTAGCTTTCCCAGCTCTATCTGAGAATGAAGACTCAGATAAAGATTCTGAAATTGCGCTACTTACCAGAAAATTCCAGCGCTTCATGAGAAGGAACCGGCTTCCAAACAGGCACAAGGAAAGAAAAGATCCTAAGGAGGATCCCATGTGCTATCAGTGTAATAAGCCAGATCACTTGAGGCGTGACTGTCCCCTTCTCAAAAGAAAGTCCAAGACTGAGGAACCAAAGAAGAGGTTCTTCAAGAAAAAGGCTTTGCATGCTCAATGGGATGACTCAGAACCATCCACCAGTGAAGAGTCAAGTGATGATGAAGCCGAAACTGCAAACATGTGCTTCATGGCAAACGAAAGCTCTGTAAGTGAAATTTCTGATTTTTCTGTTGAAGAACTTCTAGATGCTTTTCAAGAACTATTTAAAGAATCTAGAAAATTGAGTTTCAAAAATAAAGCTTTAAAATTTGAAAATCTAGAACTTTCCCAGAAAAATGAAAAACTCAGCAGTGAAAATTCTGAGTTGAAAAAGAAAAACTTAATGCTTATGTCTGAAATCTCTTTTACTAGCTCCAAAACTAAAAATCTGCAAGTAGAAATTTCAGAACTAAAAAGTAAAACTGAGAACCTCATGAAAACGGTTTTCAAGTTTACTAAAGGTAAAGAGAACTTGGATAAACTCTTATCCTCTCAGAAAGTCTCTTTCTACAAGAATGGTATTGGCTACTCTCATTTCAAAAAGCCTTCTTGTATGAATCAAAAGACCACGTTTGTGAAAAGTTTGTCTGAACCAAATAAGGAGTATTATAATTCTTTTAACTTCTCTAAGGTTGTAGACAAACCCAAATCCAAATGGATATGGGTTCCAAGGTCTAACAAAAAGGGACCCGATTGGGTACCAAAAAGAAATTTTACTTGATGATTTGCAGGCTCCAAATAAGAAGAACAGATGGATTCTAGACAGTGGATGTTCAAAACATATGACAGGACATCCAGACCTTTTTGCTGTTCTTCATCATAAAGGAGGAACCGTCACCTTTGGAGATAACAACAAAGGTTTAATAATTGGCATTGGTAATATTGGTAACATAGATAGACCTCTTATCAAAGACGTTCTCCTTGTTAAAGGCTTAAAACATAACCTACTAAGTATCAGTCAAATGTGTGACACAGGTTATAATGTTAGCTTTAATCATGATGCATGCCTCATAGCATACACCAACAAAAACATCATCTTAAAAGGTATAAGAAAGAATAATATATATGAACTATACCTAGAAAACATCACAGAACATTGCCTTATAGCTAATAATGACTCTCAACATTTATGGCATATGAGAATGGGTCATGTAAATTCTAAGTACATGTCTAAATTAGCTAAAAATAAGCTAGTACGTGGGTTACCCAAAATATCTTTTAAAAAGGATTATTTTTGTGATGCATGTCAATTAGGAAAACTGTCTAAATCATCTTTTAAATCAAAAAATATCATTTCTAGCAAAAGACCTCTAGAGCTTCTCCACCTAGATCTTTTTGGTCCTTCTAGGGTAGCTAGTCATAATCACAATAAATACGTTTTTGTCATTGTAGATGACTACTCAAGATTTACTTGGGTGATATTTTTGAAAAACAAAAGTGATACATTTTGTCAATTTGAAATTTTATGTAAAAAATTACAAAATGAAAAATCTTGTTCTATTGTTAAAATCCGTAGTGACCATGGAGGAGAATTTGAAAATGAACTTTTTGAAAATTTTTCTAACTTGCATGGTATTTCTCATAACTTTGCCTTTCCTAGAGCTGCACCTCAAAATGGTGTAGTAGAAAGAAAGAATAGAACCCTTCAGGAATCTGCTAGAACTATGCTCCAACACAATAATCTTGCTAAATCTTTTTGGGCAGAAGCTGTAAATACTACATGCTACATAACAAATAGAGTCCTCATTAGACCCTTATTAAATAAAACTCCATATGAACTATTCTATGACAGAACTCCAAGAATAGACTATTTCAAAGTCTTTGGTTGTAAATGTTTTATCCTAAACACAAAAGATAGCCTAGATAAATTTGATGCTAAATCTATTGAAGGCATATTTTTAGGATATTCAAGTCATAGTAAAGCATACAGGGTTTTCAATAAGCATTCTAAGTCTATTGAAGAATCTATGCATGTTAGTTTCTGTGAATCTATTGATCCATTTGTTCATAAGCAAACTAACGATGATGATGTTGAAAGTACAAATTTATTTTTAGATAACACAGCTAAGTCTAATGAAGATGATCATCAAAGAACATTTGTCGATATCAAAGATCATCCTCAAAAGCATATTTTGGGAGAACTGACAAAGGGGGTTCAGACTAGAGCTCAGTTAGAACGAATTGCAAATATGGCATTCATTTCTCAACTTGAACCAAAGAAGATTGATGAAGCCATCATCGATGAGTTCTGGATGCTAGCCATGACTGAAGAACTGAATCAATTCCAAAGGAATGAAGTTTGGGATCTTGTACCTAGACCAAAGAATCATCCGATCATTGGGACAAGATGGATCTTCAGAAACAAGCTAGATGAAACAGGTAATGTTATAAGAAACAAGGCCAGACTAGTAGCTCAAGGATACAACCAGGAGGAAGGTATTGATTTTGATGAAACATTTGCTCCTGTTGCTAGACTTGAATCTATTAGAATGCTTTTAGCATATGCAAGCTATATGGATTTCAAATTATATCAAATGGATGTTAAAAGTGCTTTTCTAAATGGATTTATAAATGAAGAAGTTTATGTAAAACAACCTCCAGGATTTGAAAATGAACAATATCCAGATCATGTTTTCAAACTCAAACGTGCTTTGTATGGTTTAAAACAAGCACCTCGTGCTTGGTATGATAGACTTAAAACCTTTCTGTTAAAAACTGATTTTTCTGTAGGCAAAGCAGACTCTACATTATTCGTTAAAATAGTGAATAATCATACCCTAATTGTTCAAATATATGTAGACGATATCATCTTTGGATCTTCTAACAGCACTCTTTGTGAAGAATTTTCTAAGTACATGCAGAAAGAATTTGAAATGAGTATGATGGGAGAACTCACCTACTTTCTTGGGCTGCATATTAAGCAAACCAAGGATGGAGTTTTCATCAATCAATCTAAGTATGCTCGTGAACTTCTGAAGAGGTTCAACATGAACTCAACTGCTTCAAAATCTACTCCTATGAGCACTACTACTGTTTTGGACAAAGATGAAGATGGTAAGTCTGTTGATACAAAGGTATACCGAGGTATGATAGGATCACTTCTATATTTAACTGCTAGCCGTCCAGATATTATGTTCAGTGTTTGCTTGTGTGCTAGATTTCAGACAAATCCAAAAGAATCACATCTTAAAGCTGTAAAAAGAATAATGAGATATTTAAAAGACACAGTTGATTTTGGATTATTCTATTCAAAATCCTCTACATTTGATCTAATCTCATACAGCGATGCTGACTTTGCTGGAAGTAAATCTGATAGAAAAAGCACAAGTGGAACATGTCATATGCTAGGGCACTCACTTGTATCATGGTTCAGTAAGAAACAAAACTGTGTATCCTTATCAACTACTGAAGCCGAATATATTGCTGCTAGCCTAGCCTGTACACAAGTTATCTGGATGAAACAAACCTTAAAAGATTTTGGTTTAAATTTTGAAAATACAACTATTTTCTGTGACAATACTAGTGCTATAAACTTATCTAAAAATCTTATTCTACACTCACGAACTAAGCACATTCAAATAAGACATCACTTTTTAAGAGAACAAGTCTTAAACAACATTATTAAACTCGAATTTATACCCACTAATCAACAGTTATCAGACATATTCACTAAACCGTTAAAACATGAAGACTTCACACGTATTAGAAGAGAACTAGGAATATGCAAACTAAGTGACTTATAAATTAATCACACTTATTAAGATTATTGCTTTTGATAAAATCTTATTTTAAAAGGCTTTTTCTTATCGATTTTTTTTGTGTTTGTTTTACTATTCAAAGTCAAACTATGTTTTCATATTTTCGTATACTCTCAATACTCATAGGAACACATTCATCATGACACATTCTTTATGTCTTTCAACTTGTCATCTTTCAAGTACACTCTCATAATGACTTCTTGTCCTATCTCCTTTTACGTATATCCATAAGAACCATTTACTTTAAGTAAAAAGCTATCATGACTTGGATCACATCACTCATTTCATTACACCTTTTATATCTTTTGTTTTTTTGTGACAACCTCTCATACGATAAGCTAGCCGACCTCCAAACATGATTCCTCATAATTTTGATTATTATTCTTAATTAATTATATTCATGTGATTATTATTCTTAATTATGAACCATTTATATTAAGTAAAAAGCTATCATGACCTTGTATCAATATACTTCTCTAAAATCTTAAAACCTCTTATAAAAATTCAAAGTGATTATTATTTTTGTATCACCTTTTAAGTGGTTATATTTCACGTAAACTTTTACTATATCATCGGTTATTTCATAGCTTAAGTATAATCTATTATCATTCTGACACATCCTTTATGAAATTTTAAACTCTCTTTTTTTTCGACAACTTGTCATCTATTGTTTTTTAGTACTACTAGTACCACCTTTTTATTTCCTCTTTCTCTCTTTATCTCATATGAAGTGACTTTTCATCCGTGACCATGACTCTCTCATATACTTTATATCTCTCTTAAATCGAGATTCATTAAAGTCTTGTCTTCAAGCAAAACTTTATCTATTGGCTAATCTAACTCTACTTTATGTCATATCTAAATCAAGTGATTGTTGTCCTTTATAACCTTTCTCATTTTTCTACATATCCGTATCATCTTTTTATGTCTATTCACTCTCCTTTCACGCTTATCAATATATATATACTTCTTAAATAAAAATTATTATTGCCTCTCACTCATACCCCATGGGTTGTCCTATTCCAAACTCTCCTTTCACGAATTAGGAAGACTTCCACATAAAGTAAAATCATGTAGAAAAAGTTGCTTGTTTTATTAGGCCATTATTTTCTTCACTCTATAACTATTCTTTTAAACTTTTTTGAATTATTCACTCTCTCAAGTTCAAAACATGACACCCCATACTCTATTAATGACTTGTCTCACTAGTCGATAAACTCACCCATAGTAAAATTCATATATATATATAAATTTGTTCAAATCTATGTCCTTCTTAAAATACACACCAATATAATACACTATCTTCCACCATTGATTTGATTTATCATTCACAAGCTCCTTAACTTACAACTCACGAATTTCCTTACTCAAACTACAATCCAAAAATCCTTCACTTCCATTGTCATTCAAATTGTTGTCACAATTATTTTCTCTTCTTCTATTTATTAGATTGATTCATATCTCATTCCCACAATTTTCTCTATACTCTTACAAACCCTTACTCGTTCCAAGATCTTCTCTCTTGCTCATTTTCTTTTTGCTCTTGCAATGGCATTCTCTGGCACATCCGACTTACTCCAAGCTTCTGAGTTGAGATTTCCTGATCTCGTTCACACTTATCACTCCATAAAATCTTTGACCATCCTACCAGGCAACTTGATTCACCTTGAAGCCCTTCCAGCATTTGACTTACAAACTTCTCTTTCTGAACTTATTCATGTTCTAGCTTCTCCAAAACAAATGCCCATCTATCCTCACCTTATCAAAGTTTTCTACACCAACCTTACTATCGACCATGATCAATCTTCTATCACTTCCATGGTACATGGAAAAATTTTCTCCTTTGACATATCTCAGTTAGGCAATATTTTGAATATTTCTTCTTACGGTATTGAACTTCCCCACGTTGTTCCTCTCGACCATAATGTGTTTCAGAAAATCCTCCTCTCCACTCGCTCCACTCACTTCCCATGGCATGAGAGCAATCTCCAACCTCATGCTCTGTTGTTGTCCAAAATTCTTTCCTCCAATATCGTCCCCAAATCGCCCTCCAGGGGATTTATTGCAAATGAAGTCTCCCTTCTTCTTTATGCCATCTTCTCTGCCTTTCCTATCAACTGGTCCAGTGTCATCTTCCACAACATGATCAACTTTCGTTCTTTTAAGTCTCTTCCCTTCGGATACTTCATCTCACTCATTCTTGAATTCTTCCAGATTCCTCTTACAACCGATGTCGTCTACTACTCAAACAATATAATTGATGACTCCTCTCTTCATGAAGAAGAGTCCTCTCCTCTAAACTCTGACGACGAAGGCCCTCAAGAAGCAGATCAAGCAGCAACTTCTGACCTTGACATCTTCATAGCTATTGTCAATATTCAGAACACCCAGGATCTCCTTCTGAAGAATCAAGCTTCACTACAACTCGGCCAAGATGCACTACTCCAAAAGTTTCACCCTTCCTCCGGCTCCACATAAACTTTTTTAGTCTGTGAAATATTTATTAGTGGTCTGTAATAACTCTCTTACTCTGATCCCTTCCTTTTTGTCTATGACAAAGGGGGAGAAAACCTGTCTCCATTATTGGAGAAATACTCTCTTTAAACATTTTTCAATATTTTATCATATTATTATTTCTATGCATAATGTCTTTTTGACAGGGGGAGCATATTTTGTCATCATCAAAAGGGGGAGAATGTTGAGAAACTCTGTTTTGATGTCACATAATATGATACACTGTCGTATTTGATTTTATGATATGATAATATGTCCTCTTGAAAAATGTTATATTATGACTGAATATGTTTTGCCATAAATCTAACGAGTATTTGATGCAAGGATATCTCACCCAAAAAGGATGGAGACTTCCTGTTCAAGTACAACTAGTGCAATCATACTCCTTGAAGAAAAAGCTTGATGAGCCATGCATTCCTAAAGTTCAACTAAAGAGATCAGCTACCTCAAGATGAAGATTTTTTTCTTCTTTAGAGTCATATGTAACAGAACCTTCAGGAACATGCATATTGCATATTACATACTCATTCATAAAAACTATATCATAAAAGTATACGATAGTTTCAAAAAGCTCCTTTTTGAAAACTAATAATTGTACCTCCTTACAACCATTTATGAAAAAGGTATTTTTGACATGATTTCAAAATGTAATAATTGTACCTTACATCATATACAAGACAACATAAAAAGAAATGTAGGAAAAAGACAAAACATAAAATCGGCTACATAAAGAAAACAAATATAATATGTTTTGAAAAGACTCTAGTTACCTTCTTTAAAGAAATGTTTTTTAAATATGGAAAAAAGACAAAAACATGAAATTGGTTACATAAAGAAAACAAATATAATATGTTTTGAAAAGACTCTAGTTACCTTCTTTAAAGAAATAATTTTAAAATATGGGTAAAAGACAAAACATGAAAATCGGCTACACAAAGAAAACAAATCTAAATTATTTTGATAAAGACTTTAGTTACCTTTTTACAAACCCATAGAATGTTGACTTACTTGAAATCATCATTCTCTTTGTACAAGCATTAAATACCTTCTGTAAGAAATCCTTGTTAATATCCTTCTCAAGAATGTTGACTTTCTTATAGTCCTCATTCTCTCTGAAGACTTTGAAAAACACAACATAAAGAAAACACTTGACATGACTATGTACAAATAAATATCTCAAAGCACTCATTGTACTTACACTCATTTAAGGTAAAGAAGTACTTATGTACCTCAAATCATTAATTAGAATAAAGACAAAACTACAAATCCAACGTTCAATGTACTATTGTAAGAAATAGACTTTTTACATAAAATATATGTTACCTAAAATATTACAACGACTAAGTGTACCCTATATTTTACTTTTATGGAAAAAGGCATTCTCGAATTTCTCTAAAAGATGTTTTTGAAATGACATAATATTTCACATTTCAAAAAGGCTACGATTTCAAAATGTAACAACTACTTTTTTAAAGCTATATAAACACACTCAAATAAACTATTCAAACAAGAGGAATGGAATAGATGTGTGAGCTTACAACGAGAAAAATTCTATTCATTATTTGAAAAGAGAGCCTTGAAAAAGAAAAGAAAGAAAAGAGAAAGAGTCAAGTATAGCTCTTTGACAAAGAGTATCTTCTGAGTGACAAACAGAACATTCTGAGAATCCTTCATTCGTGCATTCATATCATTCTGAAGGTTCTATAGGAAGTATTATAACTTTCTGTTATTCACTGTATTCCTTCTTTGCTGAAAGAAGTAGACCTCTGAGAAAGAGGGTGTTGTCCTTCTCTGTTGAGAGAAGAAGACCTCTGTGGAAGAGGGTGTGCCCCTTCTCTGTTGAGAGAAGAAGACCTCTGAGGAAGAGGGTGTTGTACTATTTATCCGGTGACTCGGATGTTATAGTGGAAAGCTCAAGTGGTTTGCTTGGGGACTGGATGTAGGTCTGGGTATTGACCGAACCAGTATAAATTCTGTGTTTTATGTGTTGTGCTTTATTGCATGATTATTTTATTTTTTTGATCTTTATCATATTTCACTATTCACCCCCCCTCTAGTGGAATTTCACCCAGCTCTGCGGCATAGGCTACATGCCTAGCCCGACTTGACCCGGCCCTGCGGCATAGGCTGCAGACCTAGCCCGGCCTGACCCGTCCCTACGGCATAGGCCGCAGGCCTGCCCCCCCCGGCCATGGGCTGGGGTATTGTAACCCGATTTTTTTTTTTGGGGGGGGGGGTGGCTGAACCCTGGCATGGCCAGTGTCCATGTGGGTCGAGGCAAATTGGCTAGTGATTGGAGCCGTAAATTTTTTTGGTTAAGCCACGGATGGATCGGGGATTCTTGAATCTAATTTATTATATATATTATATTCATGAATGTGAATGAAAATGGCGTAATCATGTTGATTTGATGTAGAATTCAAAGTACTTTTGGAGTACTTACTCTATGTGTTGATATCTTGTTTAAACAGTCATAATACAGTTTAGGTAAATATAATTATCTTAGGAAACGTGGGAGATGATTGTGAACGTAGTGAGCTTTCGATTCCACGCCATGTGAAAAAATTATATGTTATTTAATCATGTGATTATGACTGCATATAGATGTGTTAATGATTAGATCATAACATGCTTGAATAACATATTTGCGCATTGTTTTACTCTTATTTTATAAGGACATGGTTGTACCAAGTAAATCCATAATGGATTTAGCACGGATTGAGAAACTGAATGGTGATAACTATAATATATGGCATAGAAAGATTCAGTTTAGACTAGAGGAGGTTGAGGCCTTGGAGGCTCTCAACCATACTATGGATCGACCTGAAATTGGTAATGGGGCACAATCTCGTAGGGACATGGAGACCTATGAGAAATGGAAGCGCATGAATATTATTGTGTGTGTTACCATGCTATGTTCTATGTAGGATGACATAATGTGTCAATTACTGCTCAACAGATGTGGATGGCCCTTAAAGATAAGTTTGAGAGAACATCAGCCACAAAGCTAAGAAGGCTGACCATCAGGTTCGATTCATACAAGAATTCCCCTCAACACACTATGAGTCAGCATCTTAGGGAGATGGCAAATATGATTAGAGAGCTCAATAGTGCAGGTCATACCCTTACAGATGAGCAACAGGTCCAGGCTGTGATTCGGTCTCTGCCACATAGTTGGGATCATATGAAAATAAATATGACTCATAACGAAAGTATTAAGACTTTCGATGATATCGCCTGTCATGTAGAGCTGAAAATGATCACCTCGAAGCGACTCAATCATCTAGCATGAGGGCATATGCGGCAGAAAGCTCTAAAAGGCCAAAATCTTTTAAGAAGAAATTTTATGGACCAAGGAGGTTCAAGAATGGTAACAAGAAGGGACAAGACAAAGAGCAAGAAAAGAAGCCTTATCAGTGCTCAGGGAAGCGTGGAAGCAAGAAAGATAAGGCAAATGTGAAATGTTTTAAGTGTGGCAATTTGGGTCACTATGTTCGTGAATGTCATGAGCAGGAGAAGGTATATTCTCTTAAAACTCCTGTGTTACATGTAAATGTTTGTAGTTGTGCACTAATTATTGAAACTAATCCTATGTGGATTGTAGACTCAGGAGCCACCGACCATATGACCAAAGACCGCACAAACTTCGTCGAATACAGGAAGATGTCATCTGGTTAGAAGTGGTTGTTCTTGAGGAACAACACTAAAGCAGAAGTCAAAGGGATCGGGACTTGCAAATTGGATTTGCGAGGTGGACGACCTTTATTATTATATGATATTCTGCATGTTCCAGAGATTCGACAAAATTTTATTTCAGTTTCTACTTTGTCTATGTTAAACTATAAACTTGTGTTTGGAGATGTCAATGTTGACATCATTTGTTGACAAACTTTAGTTGCTTCTGGTTTCTTAATGAATGGTTTCTAAGTGTTGGACACAGAATTTATAAGTTTGAATGTTAATGATGAATGTTTTTCTCTTGTTTCAACTGCTAATAATATGGATGTTGATGTATCTGTATGGCATGCTAGACTTGGACATATAGGGCAAAAGAGAATGGATAGGCTCGCACGAGAGGGTCTTTTGGGATCCCTTGCGAAAATTGAAATGCTTATATGTGAGCATTGCCTTGCTGGCAAAGCAACTCGATTGCCTTTTGGAAAGGCAATTAGAGCAACCTATTCTCTTCAATTAACTCATTCAGATATATGTGGACCAATGAATGTGGCAACGAGGCATAAAGCTTCTTATTTCATCACTTTTATTGATGATTATACACGATTTAGCCATGTGTATTTAATTTCACATAAATCTGAAGCACTGAATTGCTTTAAATCCTTTATAAACATGGTGGAGAATAAACTTGATTGTAGGATCAAGGCTTTGAGAACAGATCATGGATGTGAATATCTATCCAAATAATTCAAGGAATTATGTGATGATAAAGGAATAGATAGACAATTAACTACTTCTAGAACTCTGCAACAAAATGGTGTTGCAGAAAGGAGGAATAGGACCCTCTTAGAGATGGTCAGGTCCATGATGGCGCAGGCAAATTTACTCATTTCTTTTTGGGGTGATTGTTTGTTGGCAGCTGCTCATGTATTAAATCGTGTACCATCTAAATCTATTTCTTCAACTCTCTACGAATTATGCAAAGGCAAAAAGCCAGATTTAGCTTATCTCAGACCCTCAGATCTTCATCAACCATACTATGCCCAGCATAAAGCATTCTTCAACTCCCTACGAATTATGGAAAGGCAGAAAGCTAGATTTGGCTTATCTTAGACCCTGGGGGTCTGTTGCATATGTCCATAATCTTTCCCATCAATATGGAAAATTGGGTCCTAGGGGAAAAAAGTGTATCTTTATAAGATACTGTGAACATTCGAAAGGATATGTGTTCTTAGGGGAGAATACAGATGGGAGTATTTCTGAGATATATTCTAGAGATGCCACGTTTATTAAAAGTGACTTTCCTAAAAGAGGAGAGATAGAGTGTCACTTCCAGTTCTATGAATTGGATGATGAAGAACAGTCTAAAGAGATTGATCATCATGTTTTAGAGACACAAGAGGATGTGTCTATACCACTATTGGATAGTGGGAGTAACACTCAAGTGGATATCGATTTTGATAAAGATCTGGCAACTCGAAAGAGTTTAAGAAAGAGAATTTCTCGTCAAAGATTCCAAATCGAAGGAGAAGCCTTTGTGGTTATGCCCCAAGATGATAATATACCTAAGAGTGTTAGAGATGCTCTATCCTGTTTTAAAAGGGATGAATGGCACAAGGCAATGAAAGAGGAAATGAAAACCATGGCATCCAACGAGGTTTGGGATCTTGTTAATCTTCCAAAAGAAAGAAAATCTATTGAGAGCAAATGGATTCTCAATATTAAAAAGAATGTTGATGGATCTATCGAGTGATACAAAGCTCGTTTGGTTGCTAAAGGATACACACAGATGGCAGGGATAGACTATGAAGAGACATTCTCTCTTGTGGTTAAATTGACCTCTATTCGCCTTTTGTTAGCCATAGTGTCACATATCGATTTAGAATTACATCAGATGGACATTAAGACTATTTTCCTAAATGGAAAACTAGATGAAGAAATATATGTGGAACAACCCGAGGGGTTTGTTACTGCTAGATTTGAGCACAAAGTATGCAAGCTCAAATAATCCATTTATGGATTAAAGTAGCCATCCAGACAGTGGTATTTAATGTTTCATGAGACCATCATGAGAAATGACTTTGCTATGATTGATGAGGACCATTGTGTTTATCTTAAGCATCAAGGTCCAAAATTTGTGATTCTAACTCTGTATGTGGATGATATTTTATTGGCTAGTAATCATTTAGAGTTTCTAAAAATCATTAAAGAATGGTTGTCTATTCATTTTGAAATGAAAGACATGGGTGAAGCATGATTTATGTTGGGCATAGAGATTAAAAGAGATCGTTCAAAAAGACTTCTTTCTCTTTCACAAGAGTCATATATAAAGAAGGTCTTAGAACGATTTCATATGCAAGATTGTAAACCCATAGATACTTCTGTTACAAAAGGGAATGATTTAAGTTTTAAAATGTGTCCAAAGGAATCTAAAGAAATAGAAGCTATGTCCAAAGTCCCTTACTCCAGTGCAGTAGACAACCTTATATACCTTATGATGTGCACCCGACCTGACATATGTTATGTAGTAGGGTTGGTGAGTAGATATCAAGCTAATCCAGGACAAGCTCATTGGAAGGCTTTCAAGAGGATTATAAGATATCTTAAAGGCACATCGAATTCAGTTCTTTGTTACCATGGTAGAAGCCTTGTGCCATTCATCCCTTTTAGAACGAGATAGAGCGTCACTTCCAGTTCTATGAATTGGATGATGAAGAACAATCTAAAGAGATATCTTAAAGGTCTGGGATCTTATTAATCTTCCAAGAGGAAGGTATGTATCGTAACCTTCATAGGAAGAGTCATCGACCTTCAAATTGAAATGAAAGACATGGGTGAAGCATGTTTTATGCTGGGCATAGAGATTAAAAGAGATCGTTCAAAAAAACTTCTTTTTCTTTCACAAGAGTCATATATAAAGAAGGTCTTAGAACAATTTCATATGCAAGATTGTAAACCCATAAATACTCTTGTTGCAAAAGGGAATGATTTAAGTCTTAAAATGTGTCCAAAGGAATCTAAAGAAATAGAAGCTATGTCCAAAGTCCCTTACTCCAGTGTAGTAGGCAGCCTTATGTACCTTATGTTGTGCACCCGACCTGACATATGTTATGTAGTAGGGTTGGTGAGTAGATATCAAGCTAATCCAGGACAAGCCCATTGGAAGGTTGTCAAGAGGATTATGAGATATCTTAAAGGCACATCGAATTCAGTTATTTGTTACCATGGTGGTAACATGCGTGTGCTAGGCTATACTGACGCAGATTGGGGCGGGGACCCTAATGAGCGTAAGTCTACGTCTGGCTATGTGTTCTTGATGAACGATGGTGTTATATCTTGGTATAGCAAGAAGTAGACGTGTGTAGCCTTGTCCACAATGGAAGTTGAAATTGTTGCAGGCTCGTTCGCAGTGAAGGAATGTGTTTGGTTAAGGACATTCATCAAACATTTGGGACTCATTTCTGAAGCAAAACTGCCAATGACTTTATTCTGTGATAATCAAGCGGCAATTGCATTTGCCAAACATATAAAACCAAACATATAGACACGAGATGCAAGTATATGCGCGATATTTTATCTAAAGGCAAGGTTGCCTTGCAATATGTTAATACCCAAGATATGGTGGCAGATCCCTTTACTAAGCTGATCAATAGGAATTCTTATGTTAAACATGTAAAATCTATGGGTATTTGTAAGATTTGATATGCTAATGTTATTCATATTTCTTTCTATGATCATTGTATAGCATGTTGCACATCTATATGAGTATGCTACCAGGTTTGAGATAAAACTTCTCACACAGATTTATCGCCTCAGACGCTGCTCGTGGGCAGGCTGAGATGAGATGTAACAAAATTCAAGGTTGCTGAATTAATAAGCATGTCAGATTGTGGGGATATCATGTCATAATAACTCAAAAGAGTGGGAGTACAATGAGTTATGATATCTGCCATATATATGTATATGGGATACATTGCCCTAACTGGGTTAGGATGAGGTCTCATATGTATTTAACTATATGGAGAGACCGACCTTGCAATCTAAAAAGTCAAGGGTAACCTGGTTGACCAGATCTGAGGACTTGGATAGACATTACATGGAAATGTGCATCCTGAAGGACTCAAGTTAGTTTCACGAGGAGGAACTGAACTAGTATAGATCTGTATGGCAAAGAATCTATGGTGTATGCATACACTCACTAGAGTGAGATAGTCTTGCCGTAATACATGAGTCATACCACGTATGTCGCACCATAACTATAAGTCGACCACAAAAGGAAATGAAGAATAATCCCTGCTTCTTCATTGTGTGAGTCCTTGATATATATATATATATATATATATATATATATATATATATATATATATATATATATATATATATATATATATATATATATATATATATATATTGGTGTCCTTATTGACTTTTGACCTTATTTTAAGGAAAAAGATTAGTGTTGCTACTTTAGCATGTTGCTTAAGGCTATGTATGATTCGGTCTAAAAGAACATGTCGGGGAAAGGAATTTATCTTGATTCAAAGAATAAGAGTTGGAAAGGAAGATCATTTGACTTTTTCAGATTATGCACATATTAAAAGCTAGCTTATTTTACCACATCCTGGGGATGGTTGGGTTTATGATGAAACATGTGGCATAATAAAAGGCCTTGTCTAGCATAGCTTAGCACTATAAAATGTACAGAAAGATTCAGTATGCTAGAATGTGAAAAATGTATTTGATTTAGGACACAGTGAGCTTCTTACCTGGCTTGTGCGAGTATACTTTGTGTTATCTTATTATTTGCAGGTTTAGGGTATTATGTTACACTAATCAGTACATAATATGCCTCCACTCCCTAAGCTCACAGGTCGCACGGTCCATTTGCCAGTATGAATACACGATGTTATTCACCATATGAGCATGTTTAGTGTTTTTTCTTCTATGATCTCTTTCCATCATGTGCGAGTGGGAGAATGTTGGTTTGGGTACCGGGTCCGCCCATGATGGGCAAGATCCGGACCCGGCCCACGTTTGAGAAAGGGGCGGTTTACAAACCGCCGACTTTCCCCATCTTAAGGGCTCTCTCAGATATGTGTAAGGTAAGAAAGAGAGTGAGAGGGAGATACAAATAAAAAAGAGAAATAACAAGGGGGCTACTGTAGCAGAGTGTGCACAGTGAGACCAAAAAGTACACAGAGTGTGCAAATCTTGTAAAAGAAGAAGAAGAAGACGGCGAGGCGTCTTCACAGTGAGTGAATGAATGTTATTAACATTTGGACTCATGGAATAGACGTTCTCTCCAAGTGAGGGCACACATTCGTTGCGCAAAAGCAAGCATCAACGATCCACTGTTTTCCGCTTCCGCTTCAACAACGAAAAAGGTATGTATTGTAACCTTCATATATCTAAGAACAATGTGTGTGTGTGTGTATATATATATATAAACTTAAAATACATAACACTATAATTTAACACATAATCACACAAACAACAAAATGGGATGCTTCAACAATGAAAATAACACAAGTTACTTAAGAGTCTAAAGATGAAATATGCATGTTCAACTTCCTGAACCAAGACGAATTTTCCCTCATCTTTCATGGATGGAATATTTTTTGTTGTTATGCAAGTTAAAAAAATAGATAATATTCAAGAAATAAACCAAATAACACTGGAGATAGTAAAAACAAAAGGCATGCAATTTTGCAAACTGAATAGCATTCCCACCAACTCCTGAGAAGCAATCAATTACAAGCTCATCTTGACATATCTCAGCTTGAGTGAAAGCAATTGCTTCTAGAGTCACTGAATGCCACCCTTCATCTAGTTTGATGCGTTCATTATATTTTGAGAAAAGACAGAACTTTTGAGTCAAATACTTGGCTACAAGTGGGCTGATTTCTTTTGTAAGAGATATTTCTAAACAACAGAGTCAAATAAAACCAACAAAAAATCCAAATCAAGATTAGATAAGGCAAAAAGTCATGAAAAAAAGGATTTTATTCATTTTCAATTCAAAAGAACCAGGGGGAAAAGTCCTGGTCCAGGTCACAGTGTTCAATATTTGACAAAACAAAAAGGTATAGATGGCAGACATACAAGACTGCTAGAGCGAGGAGGAAAAAAAACAAAAATATATGTTGTTCATGCACTTTTATATGGGTAATTTACATACAATTCTCAGATCCAGCCCATATTTTTGTCATGTGAGAAATTCTTTGGATGCAATTCAATCTATTGGATGTGCTCATTGGTTCCGCTTTGTTAACAAATAACTCATGAGAGGTGAGGTTGTGTATAGGATTCGATACATACCTTTTTCTTGTCGAAGCGGAAGCGTAAGAGGATCGTCTATGCTTGCTTTTGCTCAACGGATGCGCGCCCTCACTTGGAGAGAATGACAGATCCACGATCCAAATGCTCACTAGGTTGATTCACCACAAAGACAGATTCACTGTCTTCTTCTTCTTCTGTATTTTTCTTTTACACTATGCACAGATCTCTCTAATGAGATCTCTCTCTCAAAGACACAATGCACGGTCACCCACTGTGTACCAGCGTACACAGTGCTTTCTCTTTCTCTTAAGCACACAAAAGGCCCAGCCTTTGTGTCTTCTTGTGTCTCACACAGACTCTCTTCTCTCTTAAGCACACAAAGGCCCAGCCTTTTCTCTCTGTGTGAGTTTTTCCTCTCCTATAATTTTTTTTTTGTCTCTCTCTATTTCCCTTTCTCTGCACATTACGCATATCAGGAATCTTTAGAAGAGGGGATTATGGGCGGTTATCAAACCGCCCCTTTCTCAAATGGTGGGCTGGGTCCAAATCTCGCCCATCATGGGCGGACCCAATACCTAACCCAACATTCTCTCACTCGCACATGATGGGAAGAGATCTTAGAAGAAGGAACATCAAACGTGTTCTTATGGTGAATAACATAGTCTATTCATATTGGCAAATGGATCGTGCGACCCGTGAGCTTAGGGAGTGGAGGCATATTATGTATTGGTTAGTGTAACATAATAGCCTAAACCTGCAAATAATAAAATAACACAAAGTATACTTGCACAAGCCAGGTAAGAAGATCACTGTGTCCTATATCAAATACATTTTTCACATTCTAGCATATTGAATCCCTTTGCACATATATATAGTGCCAAGCTATGCCAGACAAGGCCTTTCATTATATCACATGTTTAATCATAAACCCAAAACATCCCCAGGATGTGATAAAATAAGCAAGCTTTTAATATGTGCATAATCTGAAAATGTCAAATGATCTTCCTTTCTAACTCTTATTCTTTAAATCAAGATAAGTTGCTTTCCCAGACATGTTCTTTTAGACCGAATCAGACATGGCCTTAAGCAACATGCTAAGGTAGCAACACTCATTTTTCTCTTTAAAATAAGGTCAAAAGTCAATAAGGACACCAATATATATATATATATATATATATATATATATATATATATATATATATATCAAGGACTCATACAATGAAGAAGCAGGGATCATTCTTCATTTCCTTTTATGGTTGACTTATAGTTATGGTGCGACATACATGGTATGACTCACGTATTATGGCAAGACTATCTCACTCCAGTGAGTTTATGCATACAACATAGATTCTTTGCCATACAGATATATACTAGTTCAGTTCCTCCCCGTGAAACTAACTTGAGTCCTTCATGATGCACATTCCCATGCAATGTCATCCAAGTCCTCAGATCTGGTCAACCAGGTTACTCTTGACTTTTTAGTTAGCAAGGTCGGTCTCTCCATATAGTTAAATACACATAAGACCTCATCCTAACCTAGTTAGGGCGATGTATCCCAAATACGTATATATGGAGGATATCATAACTCATTGTACTCCCACTCTTTTGAGTTATTATCACATGATATCCCCAAAATCCATCATGCTTCTTAATTCAGCAACCCTGAATTTTGTTACATCTCATCTTAGCCCGCCCACAAGCAGCGGCCGAGGTGATAAATCTGTGTGAGGAGATTTATCTCAAACCTGGTAGCATACTCATATAGATGTGCAACATGCTATACAATAATCATAGAAATAAATATGAATAACATTAACATATCAAATCTTACAAATACCCATAGATTTTACATGTTTTATATAAGAATCCCTATTAATCGGTTTAGTAAAGGGATCTGCCACCATATCTTGGGTGTTAACATATCCCAAGGCAACATTGTCTTTAGATACAATGTTGCGCATATATTTGCATCTCGTGTCTATATGTTTGGTTCTACAGTGAAACTTGGGATCTTTGGCAAACGCTATTGCCGCTAGATTATCACAGAATAAAGTCACTCGCATTTTTGCATCAGAAGTGACTCTCAAATGTTTGATGAATCTCCTTAACCAAACATATTCTTGCACTGCTAACAAGCCTGCAACAAATTCAACTTCCATTGTGGACAAGGCTACACATGTCTACTTCTTGCTACATCAAGATATAGCATCATTGTTCATCAATAACACATAGCCAGACGTAGACTTACGCTCATCAGGGTCTCCGCCCCAATCTGCATCCGTATAGCCTACTACATGCATGTTACCACTATGGTAACAAAGAAGTGAATCTGATGTGCTTTTAAGATATCGGATAATCATCTTGACAGCCTTCCAATGCGCTTGTCCTAGATTCGTTTGATATCTACTCACCAATCCTACTGCGTAACATATGTCGGGTCAGGTGCACATCATTAAGTACATTAGGCTGCCTAATGCACTGGAGTAAGAGACTTTGGACATAGCTTCTATTTCTTTTTACTCCTTTGGACACATCTTAAGACTTAAATCATTCCCTTTTGTAACAGGAGTATCTATGAGTTTACAGTCTTGCATATAAAATCATTCTAAGACCTTTATATATGACTCTTGTGAAAGAGAAAGAAGTCTTTTTGAACAATCTCTTTTAATTTATATGCTCAGCATAAAGCATGCTTCACCCATGTCTTTCATTTCAAAATGAATAGACAATCATTCTTTAATGAGTTTTAGAAACTCTAAATGATTACTAGCCAATAAAATATCATCCACATATAGAGTTGGGATTACAAATTTTTTTCCTTAACGCTTAAGATAAACACAATGGTCCTCATCAATCATGGCAAATTCATTGCACATGATGGTCTCATGAAACCTTAAATACTATTGTTTGGATGACTCCTTCAATCCATAAATGGATAGATTGAGCTTGCATACTTTACGCTCAAATCCAGCAGTAACAAACCCCTCAGGTTGTTCCATATATATTTCTTCATCCAGTTTTTCATTTAGGAATGTTGTCTTAACGTCCATTTGATGTAATTCTAAATTCATATGTGACACTATGGCTAACAAAAGGCGAATAAAGGTCAATTTGACCACAGGCGAGAATGTCTCTTCATAGTCTATTCCTGCCATCTATGAGTATCCTTTAGCAACCAAATGAGCTTTATATCGTTTAATAGATCCATCGACATTCCTCTTAATATTGAGAACTCATTTGCTCCCAATAGGTATTCTTCCTTTCGGAAGATTAATAAGATCCCAGACCTCATTTGATGTCATAGATTTCATTTTATCTTCCATTGCTTTACGCCATTCATTCCTTTTTGAACAAGATAAAGCATTTCTAACACTCTTAAGTATCTTATCATCTTGGGGCATGACCACAAAGGCTTCCCCTTCGATTTGAAATCTCCGACAAGGAATTCTTTTCCTTAAACTCTTTTGAGTTGCCAGATCTTCTTCAAAGTCGATATCCACTTGAGTGTTACTCCCAGTATCCAATAGTGGTATAGACACATCCTCTTGTGTCTCTAAAACATGATGGTCAAATTCTTTAGACTGATCAGAATCATTCAATTCATAGAATTGAAAATTACGCTCTATCTCTCCTCTTTTAGGAAAATCACTCTCAATAAATGTGGCATCTCTCGAATCTATCTTAGAAATACTCTCATATGTGTTCTCTCCTAAGAATACATATTTGTTTGAATGTTCACGGTATCTTATAAAGATACATTTTTTTCTCCTAGGACCTACTTTTCCATATTAATGGGAAAGATCATGGACATATGCAGCAGACCCCCAGGGTCTGAGATAAGTCAAATCAGGCTTTCTACCTGTCCATAATTCGTAGGGTGCAGAAGAAATAGATTTAGTTGGTACACGATTTAATACATGGGCTCCAGTCAACAAGCAATCACCCCAAAAGGAAATGGGTAAATTTGTGTGCGCCATCATGGACCTGACCATCTTTAAGAGGGTCATATTTTTCCTTTCTACAATACCATTTTGTTGCGGAGTTCAAGGAGTAGTTAATTGTCTATCTATTCCTTTATCATCACACAATTCCTTGAATTGTTTGGATGGATATTCACGTCCACGATCTGTTCTCAAATCTTTGATCCTACGATCAAGTTGATTCTCTACCATGTTCATAAAAGATCTAAAGCAATCCAATACTTCAGATTTATGTGAAATTAAATATGCATGGTTAAATCGTGTATAATCATCAATAAAAGTAATGAAATAAGAGGCTCCATGCCTCGCTACCATATTCATTGGTCCACATATATCGAAATGAATTAATTGAAGAGGATAGGTTGCTCTAACTGCCTTTCCAAAAGGCAATCGTGTCGATTTTTCAGCAAGGTACTGCTCACATATAGGCATTTCAATCTTCGCATGAGATCCCAAAAGACCCTCTCGTGCGAGCCTATCCATTCTCTTTTTCCCTATATGTCCAAGTTGAGCATGCCATACAGATACATCCACATCCATATTATTAGCAGTTGAAACAAGAGAAAAACATTTATCATTAGCATTCAAACTTATAAGTTTTTGTGCCCAACACATAGAAACCATTCATCAAGAAACCAAAAGCAACTAAAGTTTATCTACAAATGATGTCAACATTGAAATCTCCAAACACAAGTTTATAGTTTAACATAGACAAAGTAGAAACTGAAATCAAATTTCATTGAATCTCTGGAACATGCAGAACATCATATAATAATAAAGACCGCCCTTCTCGCAAATCCAATTTGCAAGCTCTGATCCCTTTTACTTCTGCTTTAGTGTTGTTCCCCAGGAATAACCACTTTGAATCAGATGGGATCTTCCTGTATTCGATGAAGTTTATGTGGTCTTTGGTCACATGGTCGGTGGCTCCTGAGTCTTTTCCTGCTCATGACACTCACGTGCATAGTGACCAAAATTGCCACACTTAAAACATTTTGCATTCGCCTTATTTTTCTTGCTACCACGATTCCTAGAGCGTTGATAAGGATATGTCCTGGTCCTTATCATCTTAAAAGATTTTGGCATGCTAGATGATTCAGTTGCTTCAAGGCGATCATTTTTTAGCTCTACATGACGGGAAATATCATCGAAAGTCTTAATACTTTCATTATGAGTTATATTTATTTTCATATGATCCCAACTATGTGGCAGAGATCGAATCACAGTCTGGACTTGTTGCTCATCTATAAGGATATGTCCTGCACTATTGAGATCTCTTATCATATTTGTCATCTCTCTAAGATGTTGGTTCATAGTGTGTTGAGGAGACTTCCTGTATGAATCGAACCTGATGGTCAGTCTTCTTAGCTTTGTGGCTAATGTTCCCCCAAACTTATCTTTAAGGGTCATCCACATCTGTTGAGTAGTCTTATAATGCTCAAATTGGCACATTATGTCATCCTTCATAGAACATAACATGGTGACACGCGCAACAGTATTCATGCACTTCCATTTCTCATAGGTCTCCATGTTCCTACGAGATTGTACCCCATTGCCAATTTCAAGTCGATCCATAGTATGGTTGAAAGTCTCCAAGGCCTCAGCCTCCTCCAGAGTAAACTGAATCTTTCTATGCCATATATCATAGTTATCACCATTCAGTTTCTCAATTTGTGCTAAATCCATTATGGATTTACTTGGTGCAGTCATGTTTTTATAAAATAAGAGTAAAAAAAATGCGCAAATATGTTATTCAAGCATGTTATGACCTAATCATTAGCACATCTATATGCAGTCATAATCACATGATTAGATAAGACATAATTTCTCTCAGGGCATGGAATCGAAAGCTCACTATGTTTACAATCATCTCCCACTTTTTCTAAGATAATTATATTTATCTAAACTGTATTATGACTGTATAAATAAGATATCAACACATAGAGTAAGTACTTCCAAAGTACTTCAATCTCCTTATATAATCAATATAATTATATCACATTTATCCAAATTCAAAAAATTATTATTATTATTATTACTATTATTATTATTATTATTATTATTATTATTATTATTATTATACAGATCCGGGTATCCCCGGTCTAGAAGAGGCTTAACCAAGGGAGTTTACGGCTTCAGCCACTAGCCATTGGCCTCGACCCACATGGACCATGGCCATGCTAGGGTTCGGCCCCTAAAAAAATCTCTTCAGCCCAATCACAATACCCTAGCGCATGGCCGGGGGGGCAAGCCTGCAGCCTGTGCCGCAGTGCCAGGAGCTAGGCCCGGCCTATGCCCCTAAAAAAAATCTCTTCAGCCCAGTCGCAATACCCTAGCCCATGGCCGGGGGGGGGCAGGCCTGCGGCTTGTGCTGCACTGCCAGAAGCTAGGTCTGCGGCCTATGCTGCAAGGTTGGGGCCTGTGCCGCAGTGTTTCACCTGGTCGGGTCTTGGCCTGGGGTCGGGCCTGCGCCACTGCAGCCCAGGTCTACGACCTAATCACTGGGCTTGCGGCTGTAATGACCCACCTGACGGAGAGCCCATTTTGTAGCCTTGCCACATCATACATGGGTCCAAGGTCGAACCTGGGGTACTAGAGTTTTCGGGCAGGCCCGATAGCAGCCCCACAGCGTGCGTCCACCATGAACTATAATGGTGGATACAGGGATACATCTGCAAGCAAAAAATAGCATAAATAAAATGAGGCTCTAGTACCAATATAGGATTTGATACATACCTTTTTCTTGTCGAAACGGAAGCATAAAAGGATAGTCTATGCTTGCTTTGGCTCAACGGATGCACGCCCTCACTTGGAGAGAACAACAGATCCATGATCCAAATTTTTACTAAGTTGATTCACCACAAAGACAGATTCACTGTCTTCTGTATTTTTTCTTTACATTGTGCACAGATCTCTTTATTGAGATCTCTCTCTCAAAGACACAATGCACGGTCACCCACTGTGTACCAACGTACACAGTGCTTTCTCTTTCTCTTAAGCACACAAAAGGCCCAGCCTTTGTGTCTTCATGTGTCTCACATAGACTGTCTTCTCTCTTAAGCACACAAAGGCCCAGCCTTTTCTCTCTGTGCGTCTCACACACTGTGTGAGTTTTTCCTCTTTTGTATTTTTTTTGTCTCTCTCTATTTCCCTTTCTCTACACTTTACGCATATCAGGAATCCCTAGAAGAAGGGATTATGGGCGGTTATCAAACCACCCCTTTCTCAAATAGTGGGCCGGGTCTGGATCTCGCCCATCATGGGCGGACCCGGTACCTAACCCAACATTGTGATACAAATGTTTTTTAACTCTTGGAAAATAGACGTCCTGGTCCTTATCATCAAGCATGCTTTACCAAAATAAATTAGTGCCCCACCAGAAGGCCATTATTCAGTTATATAGATTTCAGGTTCCATGTAATTTTCTTGAAAACTAATGCAATCCGTTAGAAAAAATGTCATCATGAACATAAAGTGTCAGTGATGTGTGAGTAGTGGTGGACACCAGCCTGGGTAGCCCATGAGCTATCAGGTACCCGGTCATGTTTGAGTTAGGCTTGGGCTGCATTTTTCATCATGGGCCTGATTGATCTCAGTCCGGGCTGGGTCGGGCCAGATTATGTAATCAGGCCTGGCCCATGTGCAAAATGCATAGAGCCCAACAGGCCCGACCTGTTAATTGGGTTGGGCTTAATGGGCCCAGCCAGATCCCAGCCCGATTATACTGATTCAGGTTGGGTTCGGGGTTGTTGGGCCCTTATTGAGCCCTAATTGGGATGAACCAAGCCGCCCCGATGTCCACCCCTATAGTGAGTCACCAATCCCTTGATCCTTTTGATAAAACATGCAATCTCCTCCACCCAATTTATGTAAGAAACATTTGACTTCTGGTGGCTATCTTGAAAACCATTTTCAATGACAGCCATGTTGAGCATAAATAGTTTCAATATATCATCATTTATGATAATATCGGAACCCATTATTTCTTAATCATCATTTGTGTAATCCTATGATGCTTCTATAGCAGGTATCTGAACCCGCTATTTCTTAGTACATTTAGACCAGAGTTATCAAAAGCTTCTTAAATAGGTGGTAAGCTTGCTTTTTGCAAACTCATTTTGAACCCACGATACGCATCATTTCCAAAACTTGATGAGAATCTTCATTCTTCCATGCTTCTCCTATGTTTTCCATACACTTCAGTTATTCTTGTATGCTCCCTCACTCTATTTTTCATGTTTTTCAATTGTTTCCTCATGCTTTTCACTCACTTTCATGTGCTTTATCCAAATTTGCAGTCATCATTTTTAGATTTTGTTAAAAATTTAATTCTTACACTAAAAAATCATGAAATTTAAGAATAGTTACTTTTATTTTAATTATTATTTTTGTTCCATTTTTATTGTCATTCAATTATTATATTACTTTTCTTATTTCTCGTTTTTTGTATCGTATATTGCTTTTGCTTTCTGTATCATTTCCTTCTTCCTCTTCCTAGTTTGGCAACCTTTCATTCAGACAACCACAAAGGAAATATGTCACTAAATGTATCAGCATTATGACCACTTTCCTGGAAATATGGTTACACATACCAGTGGATCACTTAAGATATGATGCATTCAAGCATATGACTACAAAACATTGGACTATTGAAACAGACGATAAGTTGCTTTAATGAATTTTCTATATACCAAACCAACATAGAAAAGGCAGCAACTTGTGAACACCCCAAATTTTTTAAAATTTTGTAAAAATTCCCTTTTTACCCCTGACCCCCATTTTCTGAATAATTGAGTTAGTTTTAATCAAAATTCTAGTTTATTCCTCGGATTTTACTGGAATCAAAATCATTTTCTATATCTGACTTAATTTCGGATATAGATCCAATATCAAAATCCAAAATCCAAATCTGAGCCTCATTATCCAAATTTCAAAATTAAAATTATAAAAATACCAAAAATAATTTCTGAAAATGCTCAAACAATCCATCCGGTATCTGTTTGGATCTATTTACTCTGTATTTCTCGATTCAAGGTCTAAAACTCAAATATTTTCTCAAAACCTGGATCCAAACCCGTTTTTCTAAAGGAATTTCCAAAGAATAACCTCGAATTCTCATAAAACCCCTCTTTTGTAAATATTTCTCAAAAATACAAAAATAGTTTTAAAATCCCTTATTTTCCATAATTTTTAGAGTTTTATTTCAAAAACACAAAAAAAACAGAAAATACAACGGAAAAAATAAAAATAAAAATAAAAATAAAAATAGAAAAAGATAGTTTAGAAATCTTCTTTTTTAAAGTCTTTTCGTAAATAAAACCCTCTTTGAGAGAAGTTTTTTACAAAACAACCATCATTTCATAAAATTTTAAGAGTTGAGGGATTCATTTTGAAAAGGCCTCTAACGGCCTTCCGTTATTTAAACAGACGAAGGCTCTCGACTCCGGCATCCGTCTTCACCCTCTCCCCTCATGCTTCATCCAGAGATCGCATTTCACCTCTCCACCATTGTCTTCTTCTTCTCTCCCACTTTAGCATTTGCAGAATCGCGCTAAGTCACTTTTCTCTCCTCTCTGCTATTTTTTTTTTTTATTTATTTTCTTACTCATTTTCCCCCTTTAAGCACCCTTGGTAGCATTTGATTTGCTTATAGCAAATCAAACTACCTATGTGCGACATGAAATGGAACGATCATGTTCCAACATTTTCCTCCTATTTCTACAATTTTACATTTATGTGTTTTATACTTGCATTATAATTCTCTGATTATATTCTTCAATCTTTCTTTAATTTTACATTGTTCTGTATCTTTATATGTATCATCTCTCTGCATATTATATGATGTTCATCATTCTGGATTAGTATTTTCCTCTGCTTTTTCTTCATCCATTATTACCATTTGATCAAATAGCAGATCGGTAAACTCACTAGTTTCAAGATCTGCGTTAAGATCACATTGAATTGGTTTGTTTTTTTTTTTCCTTTTCTTTTTTTGGCTATTTCATTCGATCAGTATTTCTCGATCTCTCAGATTCATCATTCATGGCGTATCATTGAATTTGTTAATCATGACCCATTATATTTTGCTCGGTGAATTCTGTTTTTAATCTATATCATATATATTTATTATGTTGTGTTGGGTTATGACTAATGCACAGGAACCATTTTATTGCTACGGGAAACAATTTGTGGATTGCTTGACTTGCAGAACCGAGTCCCATTAGCTATTTTGCCTTCCCATGAATCGCTCTACCCTCTCAAACACTCACCGCGTATAGCATTTGTTGTAGCATGCCATCAGTCCAAACCCAGTTCCCCCCTCATCACCGGTTACTGCCCCATCCTTTGAGGTTGCTCAATAGAACATTTGCATCAGTAGTCATGCAACTAGCCCCAGTGTCTTGCATTCCAACTGGATATGCCTCTCAACCTGCAAAAATTATCTTCTGAAGAAGGAAAACCCAATGTGAGTTGACATAACACTATAATTTAACACATAATCACACAAACAACAAAATGGGATGCTTCAACAATGAAAATAACACAAGTTAATTAAGAGTCTAAAGATGAAATATGCATGTTCAACTTCCTGAACCAAGAAGAATTTTCCCTGATCTTTCATGGATGGAATCTTTTTTGTTGTTATGCAAGTTAAAAAAATAGATAAAATTCAAGAAATAAACCAAATAACACTGGAGATAGTAAAAACAAAAGGCATACAATTTTGCAAACTGAATAGCATTCCCACCAACTCCTGAGAAGCAATCAATTACAAGCTCATCTTGACATATCTCAGCTTGAGTGAAAGCAATTGCTTCTAGAGTCACTGAATGCCACCCTTCATCTAGTTTGATGTGTTCATTATATTTTGAGAAAAGACAGAACTTTTGAGTCAAATGTTTGGCTACAAGTGGGCTGATTTCTTTTGTAACAGATATTTCTAAACAACAGAGTCAAATAAAACCAACAAAAAATCCAAATCAAGATTAGATAAGGCAAAAAGTCATGAAAAAAGGATTTTAATCATTTTCAATTCAAAAGAACCAGGGGGAAAAGTCCTGGTCCAGGTCACAGTGTTCAATATTTGACAAAAAAAAAAGGTATAGACGGCAGACATACAAGACTGCTAGAACCAGGAGGAAAAAAATAACAAAAATATATGTTGTTCATGCACTTTTATATGGGTAATTTACATACAATTCTCAGATCCAGCCCATATTTTTGTCATGTGAGAAATTCTTTGGATGCAATTCAATCTATTGGATGTGCTCATTGGTTCCGCTTTGTTAACAAATAACTCATGTGAGGTGAGGTTGTGTATAGGATTCGATACATACCTTTTTCTTGTCAAAGCGGAAGCGTAAGAGGATCGTCTATGCTTGCTTTTGCTCAACGGATGTGCACCCTTACTTGGAAAGAATGACAGATCCACGATCCAAATGCTCACTAAGTTGATTCACCACAAAGACATATTCATTGTCTTCTTCTTCTTCTGTATTTTTCTTTTACACTATGCACAGATCTCTCTAATGAGATCTCTCTCTCAAAGACACAATGCACGGTCACCCACTGTGTACCAGCGTACACAGTGCTTTCTCTTTCTCTTAAGCACACAAAAGGCTCAGCCTTTGTGTCTTCTTGTGTCTCACACACACTCTCTTCTCTCTTAAGCACACAAAGGCCCAGCCTTTTCTCTCTGTGTGAGTTTTTCCTCTCCTATATTTTTTTTTCTGTCTCTCTTTATTTCCCTTTCTCTGCACATTACGCATATCAGGAATCCCTAGAAGAGGGGATTATGGGCGGTTATCAAACCGCCCCTTTCTCAAATGGTGGTCTGGGTCTGAATCTCGCCCATCATGGGCGGACCCAATACCTAACCCAACATTCTCCCACTCGCACATGATGGGAAGAGATCTTAGAAGAAGGAACATCAAACGTGTTCTTATGGTGAATAACATAGTCTATTCATATTGGCAAACGGATCGTGTGACCCGTGAGCTTAGGGAGTGGAGGCATATTATGTACTGGTTAGTGTAACATAATAGCCTAAACCTGCAAATAATAAAATAACACAAAGTATACTTGCACAAGCCAGGTAAGAAGATCACTGTGTCCTAGATCAAATACATTTTTCACATTCTAGCATATTGAATCCCTTTGCACATATATATAGTGCCAAGCTATGCCAGACAATGCCTTCCATTATATCACATGTTTAATCATAAACCCAAAACATCCCCAGGATGTGGTAAAATAAGCTAGCTTTTAATATGTGCATAATCTGAAAATGTCAAATGATCTTCCTTTCTAACTCTTATTCTTTAAATCAAGATAAGTTGCTTTCCCAGACATGTTCTTTTAGACCGAATCAGACATGGCCTTAAGCAACATGCTAAAGTAGCAACACTCATTTTTCTCTTTAAAATAAGGTCAAAAGTCAATAAGGACACCAATATATATATATATATATATATCAAGGACTCATACAATGAAGAAGCAGGGATCATTCTTCATTTCCTTTTATGGTTGACTTATAGTTATGGTGCGGCATACATGGTATGACTCATGTATTACGGCAAGACTATCTCACTCCAGTGAGTTTATGCATACAACATAGATTCTTTGCTATACAGATATATACTAGTTCAGTTCCTCCCCGAGAAAATAACTTGAGTCTTTCATGATGCACATTCCCATACAATGTCTATCCAAGTCCTCAGATCTGGTCAACCAGGTTACTCTTGACTTTTTAGTTAGCAAGGTCGGTCTCTCCATATAGTTAAATACACATAAGACCTCATCCTAACCTAGTTAGGGCGATGTATCCCATATACGTATATATGGAGGATATCATAACTCATTGTACTCCCACTCTTTTGAGTTATTATCACATGATATCCCCAAAATCTATCATGCTTCTTAATTCAGCAACCCTGAATTTTGTTACATCTATCTTAGCCCGCCCACAAGCAGCGGTCGAGGTGATAAATCTGTGTGAGGAGATTTATCTCAAACCTGGTAGCATACTCATATAGATGTGCAACATGCTATACAATAATCATAGAAAGAAATATGAATAACATTAACATATCAAATCTTACAAATACCCATAGATTTTACATGTTTTATATAAGAATCCCTATTAATCGACTTAGTAAAGGGATCTGCCACCATATCTTGGGTGTTAACATATCCCAAGGCAACCTTGTCTTTAGATATAATGTCGCGCATATATTTGCATCTCGTGTCTATATGTTTGGTTCTACAGTGAAACTTGGGATCTTTGGCAAACACTATTGCCGCTTGATTATCACAGAATAAAGTCACTCGCATTTTTGCATCAGAAATGACTCTCAAATGTTTGATGAATCTTCTTAACCAAACACATTTTTGCACTGCCAACGAGCCTGCAACAAATTCAACTTCCATTGTGGACAAGGCTACACATGTCTATTTTTTGCTACATCAAGATATAGCATCATTGTTCATCAAGAACACATAGCTAGACGTAGACTTACGCTCATCAGCGTCTCCGCCCTAATCTGCATCCGTATAGCCTACTACATGCATGTTACCACCATGGTAACAAAGAACTGAATTCGATGTGCCTTTAAGATATCTTATAATCCTCTTGAAAGCCTTCCAATGAGCTTGTCCTGGATTAGCTTGATATCTACTCACCAACCCTACTACATAACATATGTCGGGTCGGGTGCACATCATAAGGTATATAAGGCTGTCTACTGCACTAGAGTAAGGGACTTTGGACATAGCTTTTATTTCTTTAGATTCCTTTGGACACATTTTAAAACTTAAATCATTCCCTTTCTTTTGTAACAGAAGTATCTATGGGTTTACAATCTTGCATATGAAATCGTTCTAAGACCTTCTTTATATATGACTCTTATGAAAGAGAAAGAAGTCTTTTTGAACGATCTCTTTTAATCTCTATGCCCAGCATAAATCATGCTTCACCCATGTCTTTCATTTCAAAATGAATAGACAACCATTCTTTAATGGTTTTTAGAAACTCTAAATGATTACTAGCCAATAAAATATCATCGACATATAGAGTTAGGATTACAAACTTTTTACCTTAACGCTTAAGATAAACACAATGGTCCTCATCAATCATGGCAAAGTCATTGCACATGATGGTCTCATGAAACCTTAAATACTATTGTTTGGATGACTCCTTCAATCCATAAATGGATTGATTGAGCTTGCATACTTTACGCTCAAATCCAGCAGTAACAAACCCCTCAAGTTGTTCCATATATATTTCTTCATCCAGTTTTTCATTTAGGAATGTTGTCTTAACGTCCATTTGATGTAATTCTAAATTCATATGTGACACTATGGCTAACAAAAGGCGAATAAAGGTCAATTTGACCACATGCGAGAATGTCTCTTCATAGTCTATTTCTGCCATCTGTGAGTATCCTTTAGCAACCAAACGAGCTTTCTATCGTTCAATAGATCCATCGACATTCCTCTTAATATTAAGAACCCATTTGCTCCCAATAGGTATTCTTCCTTTCGGAAGATTAATAAGATCCCAGACCTCATTTGATGTTATAGATTTCATTTTCTCTTCCATTGCTTTACGCCATTCATCCTTTTTTGAACAAGATAAAGCATTTCTGACACTCTTAGGTATCTTATCATCTTGGGGCATGACCACAAAGGCTTCCCCTTCGATTTGAAATCTCTGAAAAGGAATTCTTTTCCTTAAACTCTTTTGAGTTGCCAGATCTTCTTGAAAATCGATATCTACTTGAGTGTTACTCCCAGTATCCAATAGTAGTATAGACACATCTTCTTGTGTCTCTAAAACATGATGGTCAAATTCTTTAGACTGATCAGAATCATTCAATTCATAGAATTGAAAATTACGCTCTATCTCTCCTGTTTTAGGAAAATCACTCTCAATAAATGTGGCATCTCTCGAATCTATCTTAGAAATACTCTCATATGTGTTCTCTCCTAAGAATACATATCCTTTTGAATATTCACGATATCTTATAAAGATACATTTTTTTCTCCTAGGACCTACTTTTCCATATTAATGGGAAAGATCATGGACATATGCAGCAGACCCCCAGGGTCTGAGATAAGTCAAATCAGGCTTTCTACCTGTCCATAATTTGTAGGGTGCAGAAGAAATAGATTTAGTTGGTACACGATTTAATACATGGGCTCCAGTCAACAAGCAATCACCCCAAAAGGAAATGGGTAAATTTGTCTGCGCCATCATGGACCTGACCATCTCTAAGAGGGTCATATTTTTTTTTTCTATAATACCATTTTGTTGCGGAGTTCAAGGACTAGTAAATTGTCTATCTATTCCTTTATCATCACACAATTCCTTGAATTGTTTGGATGGATATTCACGTCCACGATCTGTTCTCAAAGCTTTGATCCTACGATCAAGTTGATTCTCTACCATGTTCATAAAAGATCTAAAGCAATCCAATACTTCAAATTTATGTGAAATTAAATATGCATGGTTAAATCGTGTATAATCATCAATAAAAGTAATGAAATAAGAGGCTCCATGCCTCGCTACCACATTCATTGGTCCACATATATCGAAATGAATTAATTAAAGAGGATAGGTTGCTCTAACTGCCTTTCCAAAAGGCAATCGTGTTGATTTTTCAGCAAAGCAATGCTCACATATAGGCATTTCAATCTTCGCATGAGATCCCAAAAGACCCTCTCGTGCGAGCCTATCCATTCTCTTTTGCCCTATATGTCCAAGTTGAGCATGCCATATAGATACATCCACATCCATATTATTAGCAGTTGAAACAAGAGAAAAACATTTATCATTAGCATTCAAACTTTTAAGTTTTTGTTCCCAACACATAGAAACCATTCATCAAGAAACCAGAAGCAACTAAAGTTTGCCTACAAATGATGTCAACATTGACATCTCCAAACACAAGTTTATAGTTTAACATAGACAAAGTAGAAACTGAAATCAAATTTCATCGAATCTCTGGAACATGCAGAACATCATAGAATAATAAAGACCGCCCTTCTCACAAATCCAATTTGCAAGTCCCGGTCCCTTTTACTTCTGCTTTAGTGTTGTTCCCCAAGAATAACCACTTTGAACCAGATGGCATCTTCCTGTATTCGACGAAGTTTATGCGGTCTTTGGTCACATGGTCGGTAGCTCCTGAGTCTTTTCCTGCTCATGACATTCACATGCATAGTGACCAAAATTGCCACACTTAAAGCATTTTGCATTAGCCTTATTTTTCTTGCTACCACGATTCCTAGAGTGCTGATAAGGGTTATTTCTTGCTCTTTGTCTTGTGCCTTCTTGTTACCCTTCTTGAACCTCCTTGGTCCATAAAATTTCTTCTTAAAAGATTTTGGCATGCTAGATGATTCAGTCGCTTCGAGCTGATCATTTTTTAGCTCTACATGACGGGAAATATCATCGAAAGTCTTAATACTTTCATTATGAGTTATATTTATTTTCATATGATCCCAACTATGTGGCAGAGATCGAATCACAGTCTGCACTTGTTGCTCATCTGTAAGGATATGTCCTACACTATTGAGATCTCTTATCATATTTGTCATCTCCCTGAGATGTTGGCTCATAGTGTGTTGAGGAGACTTCCTGTATGAATCGAACCTGATGGCCAGTCTTCTTAGCTTTGTGGCTGATGTTCCCCCAAACTTATCTTTAAGGGTCATCCACACTGTTGAGTAGTCTTATAATGCTCAAATTGGCACATTATGGCATCCTTTATAGAACATAACACGGTGACACGCGCAACAGTATTCATGCACTTCCATTTCTCATAGGTCTCCATGTTCCTACGAGATTGTACCCCATTGCCAATTTCAAGTCGATTCATAGTATGGTTGAAAGCCTCCAAGGCCTCAGCCTCCTCCAGTGTAAACTGAATCTTTCTATGCCATATATCATAGTTATCACCATTCAGTTTCTCAATTTGTGCTAAATCCATTATGGATTTACTTGGTGCAGTCATGTCTTTATAAAATAAGAGTAAAAACAATGAGCAAATATGTTATTCAAGCATGTTATGACCTAATCATTAGCACATCTATATGCAGTCATAATCACATGATTAGATAAGATATAATTTCTCTCAGGGCATGGAATCGAAAGCTCACTATGTTCACAATTATCTCCCACTTTTCCTAAGATAATTATATTTATCTAAACTGTATTATGACTGTATAAATAAGACATCAACACATAGAATAAATACTTCCAAAGTACTTCAATCTCCTTATATAATCATTATAATTATATCACATTTATCCAAATTCAAAAAAAAATATTATTATTATTATTATTATTATTATTATTATTATTATTATTATTATTATTATTATTATTATTATACAGATCCGGGTATCCCCGGTCTAGAAGAGGCTTAACCAAGGGAGTTTACGGCTCCAGCCACTAGCCATTGGCCTTGACCCACATGGACCCTGGCCATGCTAGGGTTCGGCCCCTAAAAAAAATCTGTTCACCCCAATCACAATACCCTAGCGCATGGTCTGGGGGCCAAGCTTGCAGCCTGTGCCGCAGTGCCAGGAGGTAGGCCTGCGGCCTATGCCCCTAAAAAAATCTCTTCAGCCTAGTCGCAATACCCTAGCCCATGGCCAGGGGCGGGGGGGCAGGCCTGCGGCTTGTGCCGCACTGCCAGGAGCTAGGCTTGCGGCCTATGCTGCAAGGCTGGGGCCTGTGCCGCAGTGTTTCACCTGGTCGGTTCTTGGCCTGGGGTCGGGCCTGCGCCGCTGCAGCTCAGGTCACCGACCTAGTCGCTGGGCTTGCGGCTGTAATGACCCACCTGACGGAGGGCCCATTTAGCAACCTTGCCACATCATACATGGGTCCAAGGTCGACCCTGGGGTACTAGGGTTTTCGGGCAGGCCCGATAGCAGCCCCACAGCGTGCGTTCACCATGAACTCACAATGGTGGATACAAGGATACATCCGCAAGCAAAAAATAGCATAAATAAAATGAGGCTCTAGTACCAATATAGGATTCGATACATACCTTTTTCTTGTCGAAGAGGAAGCGTAAAAGGATCGTCTATGCTTGCTTTTGCTCAACGGATGCGCGCCCTCACTTGGAGAGAACAATAGATCCATGATCCAAATGCTCACTAAGTTGATTCACCACAAAGACAGATTCACTGTCTTCTGTATTTTTTCTTTACATTGTGCACAAATCTCTCTATTGAGATCTCTCTCTCAAAGACACAATGCACGGTCACCCACTATGTACCAACGTACACAGTGCTTTCTCTTTCTCTTAAGCACACAAAAGGCCCAGCCTTTGTGTCTTCATGTGTCTCACATAGACTCTCTTCTCTCTTAAGCACACAAAGGCCCAGCCTTTTCTCTCTGTGTGTCTCACACACTGTGTGAGTTTTTCCTCTCCTGTATGTTTTTTTGTCTCTCTGTATTTCCCTTTCTCTGCACTTTACGCATATCAGGAATCCCTAGAAGAAGGGATTATGGGCGGTTATCAAACCACCCCTTTCTTAAATAGTGGGTCGGGTCTGGATCTTGCCCATCATGGGCGGACCCGGTACTTAACCCAACATTGTGATACAAATGTTTTTTAACTCTTGGAAAATACACATGTCCTAGTCCTTATCATCAAGCATGCTTTACCAAAATAAATTAGTGCCCCACCAGAAGGCCATTATTCAGTTATATAGATTTCAGGTACCATGTAATTTTCTTGAAAACTAATGCAATTCGTTAGAAAAAATGTCATCATGAACATAAAGTGCCGTTGATGTGTGAGTATTGGTGGACACCAGTCTGGGTAGCCCATGAGCTATCGGGTACCCAGACCTGTTTGAGTTAGGCTTGGGCTGCATTTTTCAGCATGGGCCTGATTGATCTCAGTCTGGGCTGGGCCGGGCCAGATTATGTAATCAAGCCTGGCCCATGTGCAAAATGCATAGAGCCCAACAGGCCCGACCTGTTAACTGGGTTGGGCTTAATGGGCCCAGCCAGATCCGAGCCTGATTATACTGATTCAGGTTGGGTTTGGGGTTGTTGGGCCCATATTGAGCCCTAATTGGGATGGACCAAGCCGCCCTGATGTCCACCCCTATAGTGAGTCACCAATCCCTTGATCCTTTTGATAAAACATGCAATCTCCTCCACCCAATTTATGTAAGAAACATTTGACTTCTGGTGGCTATCTTGAAAACCATTTTCAATGACAGCCATGTTGAGCATAAATAGTTTCAATATAACATCATTTATGAAAATATCGGAACCCATTATTTCTTAATCATCATTTGTGTAATCCTATGATGCTTCTATAGCAGGTATCTGAACCCACTATTTCTTAGTACATTTAGACCAGAGTTATCGAAAGCTTCTTAAATAGGTGGTAAGCTTGCTTTTTGCAAACTCATTTTGAAACCACGATACGCATCACTTCCAAAACTTGATGAGAATCTTGATTCTTCCATGCTTCTCCTATGTTTTGCATACACTTCAGTTATTCTTGTATGCTCCCTCACTCTATTTTTCATGTTTTTCAATTGTTTCCTCATGTTTTTCACTCACTTTCATGTGCTTTATCCAAATTTGCAGTCATCATTTTTAGATTTTGTTAAAAATTTAATTCTTACACTAAAAAATCATGAAATTTAAGAATAGTTACTTTTATTTTAATTATTATTTTTGTTCCATTTTTATTGTCATTCAATTATTATATTACTTTTCTTATTTCTCGTTTTTTGTATCGTATATTGCTTTTGCTTTCTGTATCATTTCCTGCTTCCTCTTCCTAGTTTGGCAACCTTTCATTCAGACAACCACAAAGGAAATATGTCACTAAATGTATCAGCATTATGACCACTTTCCTGGAAATATGGTTACACATACCAGTGGATCACTTAAGATATGATGCATTCAAGCATATGACTACAAAACATTGGACTATTGAAACAGACGATAAGTTGCTTTAATGAATTTTCTATATACCAAACCAACATAGAAAAGGCAGCAACTTGTGAACACCCCAAATTTTTTAAAATTTTGTAAAAATTCCCTTTTTACCCCTGACCCCCATTTTCTGAATAATTGAGTTAGTTTTAATCAAAATTCTAGTTTATTCCTCGGATTTTACTGGAATCAAATTCATTTTCTATATCTGACTTAATTTCGGATCTAGATCCAATATCAAAATCCAAATCTGAGCCTCGTTATCCAAATTTCAAAATTAAAATTATAAAAATACCAAAAATAATTTCTGAAAATGCTCAAACAATCCATCTGGTATCTGTTTGGATCTATTTACTCTGTATTTCTCGAATCAAGGTCTAAAACTCGAATATTTTCTCAAAACCTGGATCCAAACCCGTTTTTCTAAAGGAATTTCCAAAGAATAACCTCGAATTCTCATAAAACCCCTCTTTTGTAAATATTTCTCAAAAATACAAAAATAGTTTTAAAATCCCTTATTTTCCATAATTTTTAGAGTTTTTATTTCAAAAACACAAAAAAATAGAAAATACAAAGGAAAAAATAAAAATAAAAATAGAAAAAGAAATTCAGAAAAAGATAGTTTAGAAATCTTCTTTTTTAAAGTCTTTTCGTAAATAAAACCCTCTTTGAGAGAAGTTTTTTACAAAACAACCATCATTTCATAAAATTTTAAGAGTTGAGGGATTCATTTTGAAAAGGCCTCTAACGGCCTTCCGTTATTTAAACAGACTAAGGCTCTCAACTCTGGCATCCGTCTTCACCCTCTCCCCTCATGCTTCATCCAGAGATCGCATTTCACCTCTCCACCATTGTCTTATTCTTCTCTCCCACTTTAGCATTTGCAGAATCGCTCTAAGTCACTTTTCTCTCGTCTCTGCTATTTTTTTTTTTTTTTTTCTTACTCATTTTCCCCCTTTAAGCACCCTTGGTAGCATTCGATTTGCTTATAGCAAATCAAACTACCTATGTGCGACATGAAATGGAACGATCACGTTCCAACATTTTCCTCCTATTTCTACAATTTTACATTTATGTGTTTTATACTTGCATTATAATTCTCTGATTATGTTCTTCAATCTTTCTTTAACTTTGCATTGTTCTGTATATTTATATGTATCATCTCTCTGCATATTATACGATGTTCATCATTCTGGATTAGTATTTTCCTCTGCTTTTTCTTCATCCATTATTACCATTTGATCAAATAGCAGATCGGTAAACTCACTAGTTTCAAGATCTGCGTTAAGATCACATTGAATTGGTTTGTTTTTTTTCTTTTTCTTTTTTTGGCTATTTCATTCGATCAGTATTTCCCGATCTCTTAGATTCATCATTCATGGCGTTTCATTGAATTTGTTAATCATGACCCATTATATTTTGCTCGGGGAATTCTGTTTTTAATCTATATCATATATATTTCTTATGTTGTGTTGGGTTATGACTAATGCACAGGAACCATTTTATTGCTATGGGAAACAATTTGTGGATTGCTTGAGTTGCAGAACCGAGTCCCATTGGCTATTTTGCCTTCCCATGAATCGTTCTACCCTCTCAAACACTCACCGCGTATAGCATTTGTTGTAGCATGCCATCAGTCCAAACCCAGTTCCCCCCCTCATCACCGGTTACTGCCCCATCCTTTGAGGTTGCTCAATAGAACATCTACATCAGTAGTCATGCAACTAGCCCCAGTGTCTTGCATTCCAACTGGATATGCCTCTCAACTTGCAAAAATTATCTTCTGAAGAAGGAAAACCCAATGTGAGTTGTTAGTCGAACAATCTTTTCATCAAAATTCCTGCAAGCAAGAAGATCCAGAACGACTCTCCAGCAGAACTACAGTGCTTCCCTTGCAGAGCTTCGGATGGATTCATTACCCTTGCATCGATCTGGTGCTGCAATGGGGTTTGAATTGATTTTGATAAAAAAAGGCATTGCACATCTGCATCCTGCATCTGATCTTCTTTGCTATCCAACTTCCAGAATCCGATCGTCATTCGGCTGCAAAGTCTTTCGCAAGGCTAATCGAGTTTTGAGGCAGCTTCAGCTTGGAGCTCTGTTGCTTAATGGTGACTAACAGAAAATCCAATCAAAATAGAAAATATTGAAATCAAAAGGGATGCATTGAAATGCGTAGGCAACAAGGTCAGATGGGTCACTAAGAAATGTTGAAATAACCCTAGAACAATTGAGTTTGTTGGGATAATGGATATCAGTTTCTCTGGTCCAAGAATTTGTTGGGTTATTCCCAGAAGATAAGCTGGTAGATCTTCCTGAATTGGCATGGTCAGCTGACACAGTGAAAACTGTTAAGGCATTAAGGGAGATTATGGAAGTTGGAGTCGAGCCATTGGCTTGGATGTCACAGCTTGCTACAATAATCACAATATCCATCACCTGCAATTACACTCAGGTTATTTCCACTTTATCTGTCTTTTGCATTTTATTCTGTATATCCCTTGTTGCATGATCATATATTACTTTCCATTAAGTTAGCTAATCCATTCAAATTTTAGCGTATCTATAGGATTAGCATGTTATTTTCAATGATCATATCACTATGCTTGTAAGGTTTCGCCTTAATAAGTGCATTTCAACATCTTAGTAAAAATAGGCAATGAATGATTCAACTTTTCAGCTTCTTATCTGGGTGTTGACGTGTTGCAGGTCCATTTCCACTTTGTTATTATCATATGATTTATTTTCCCTCATCTCCATTTTCAATTTTAAAGATATTCATGTAAATTGATTTATTACATCCATTTCAACATTTCAATTAGTGGACATCTCAGAGTTTTCAAGGTTTAGCAGATAATAACTTTTATAAACTTGCATCAAACAGGCCCCCCCTGAGGGATGGCGCTTTGATGTCAAAATAGGTATGAGTATTGATAGTATGTTTAGACTGGTGAAAGGGATCGTTTTAATCGTCCTATAAATCGCATGATTCGTCATCAAATGTCTTTTGCAGCAGGTCTCCGAGTGAATCTAACCCTGGCTTTGACAAAAAGGGGGCATCATGAACCAATTTTGTTTTCTTCTTCTTTTTTTACTATAAAATTTGTGATCTGCTGAAGGGAGAATAGATGTTTTGTTTTCTGATTTGCTGAAGATATGCATTTTTGAAGTTGATGTCCTGTTGTTTCGTGAGTAGATCTTAATCCTCTGCAAAAAAAAAAATCAGGCTCTATTGAGCCAAGCTTCACCACTATGTACACACATCCTTCCCTACACTTATAACAGCAAATCACTCCCTGCTATATCCTTAACTACTGCATCAACACTATCTTGCATCATTTGTTGCTTCCATTACAGCACCTTCCCCTAGCATGCTTTCACCGTTAATATCTTACTAACACTTCACCATCTCACCTACTAATAGCATTCCTCCTCATGTTGCCTATTAGTAGCAAACACTGCATTTGTACCTTACATTTGGCACTTAGGCTTCACACTCCACTACTGTTATGCACATATCCATTTCACAACATCTCATTACACTATACCTCGCTGCTACAAACCTCGCTCATCCACTGCTGTCACTACGTTGCAGCAACACTCCACTGATATTTCATATCTTCACAGCAAGTAGCCCCTTCCATTAACTACTTCACTGCACATTATCCTCACCATCCACCTCATATCATGCACATTTTCTGCAAAGTGCACTATTCACCTAACCTCCACCACACCTCCATATCCCAGTTGTAACACCACAGCTTACCTTCAGCTCTTCCCAACACTCATACTTCATTCATCTAACCACACACCCACTGCTCACCATATGTTACAACATCCAGCCCCCATATTGTTGCTCACCTTCAGCACATCCACATATCACTTTCATACCCAACACCTCGTTGCTCTTCATTCACTATAGCCCTCCACTGCTACCTGACACATAGGTCACCCACCTGCATTTTTCTGCAAATAGCACCATTCATCACAGCCAGGCACCTTATCCACTTCACATCACTTACACATCTTGCACCTTCCATCGTCACCAGCCACTGTGCACAACATAAGCACATTACATCTCAGCACAATGCTCCATTGCCTCATGCCCAGGTATGTATCACAACACCACCTTCCACTTATTGCTATATCTACCTGTGAATAGCTCCAACGCACATACTCACTTTAATCACTGGATATAGTATATCATCTCTTGCCCCTTTCACACTGTTTCCTCCCCTGTATAGTCATATTTACATTCTTTAAATTGGTGTCCCACTGTCACTAGTGCACAACCTTTCGTGCACCTCCCCCTCCATTTGCACAGCCACATGATCAACATCCACTTTCACTACTATTGCCATTACTTCCACCCCACACCTACACAGCAACACCCATTGTGCTACTCACACAGCAGCAAGCCCTTCATTTGCACCCACTTGTTGTTACCTTCATAGTAACCCCACTAGGCACCTCTATTCGTCTCCCATAGACATTTTAAGCAAACCCATAAATCTTTTCTCATTTAGTATAAGTATCATCATGTGCATCTTTCTCATTAGCTTAGTGTGCATCTTAACATCCATTCCATCATTTGCATACAATATGATGTTTTTTATGTGTATCTTTCATCTTGAGCTAACTTGGATCTTGCAGGAATTAGGTAGAAAAGGCTATTTGTCCTTCTTAGTCTAGGGAATTGAATTTCAATTTAAATCAAGATTGTAATAGCTAGACATCAATGAAAATTTTATATTTCAGTATTAGAATAGAATGTATGAGTATCGTAGACATCATTACTTGTTTCATATCATTTTACTCTTTTCTTTCAAAAATTCATGAATGGGAACACGAATGGCACGTGCACCATTCTAATAAAAGGTGATTAAATCTTAAGTGGACGATTTGCATTTATAGCCATAGTCAAAATGCAAACAAAACTTAGGGTTTTCGCCTTTTATGGAATAACATTGGATCCACACTGGATCTCTTTCAAAAAATCATCATATTTTCTGAATTTTTCTTCCTTTATCAGAGTTTAACTTGAAATTAACTAAAAATATATATCAATGGTCATAGTCAAGATATATTGAGAGTTAATTTCATTTCAAACTCTATAAAGGCACCAAAATGTGTTTTATTCTTCACCTGAATTCAAATATAGATTATCTTATAATACATTTTTTGACCATAGTCAGAAATGTATTATATCTTCAATCTTATTTCAATTCATTCAAAGAATGAAATATGCTTTTCAATATCCAATTTTCAAAAATTCTTTTAATGCATTCATCATTTAGGATAGAATTATATCATTTTTAAAAGTATTTTAAGTTTTCTTCAAAATCCAAGTGATTTTGAGATAATTCTTCAAATATCTTCTCATTTCTCAGATCAATCTTCAATTCTTATTTATAAATTCAAATTCATCTTCCTATTCTCAATTCTATCTTATTTTTCAAAATTCAAATATTTCAATTTCAAAGTTCAATTTAACTTTGAAATTTCAAATTTATCTCTATATTCAAAATTCAATTTCCAATTCAAATTTAATTTCAAAGTTCAATCCAACTTTGAAAAGTCAAATTCATTTCCATTTTCAGGATTCGATTTTAAATTCAATTCAATATTCTAGATCCAATTTCAAAGTTCAAATTCAACTTTGAAAAGTCAAATTCATTTCCATTTTCAGGATTCGATTTTAAATTCAATTCAATATCTCAGATTGTATTTCAAAGTTCAATTTAAACTTTGGAATTTCCAGATTTATCTCCAAATTTCAAAATCCAATTCCATCTAGGACTCCAGACTTCAAATCCAATTCCATATTGGATTACAGATCTCAACTCTAATCCCATCTAGGATTTCAGATTTCAAATCCAATTCTGTCTTGGATTCCAGATTTTGGATCCAATTCCATCTAGGATTCTAGATTTTAAAATACAATTCTATCTAGAACTCCAGACTTCAAATCCAATTCCATATTGGATTCCAGATCTCAACTCCAATCCCATCTAGGATTTCAGATTTTCAAAATCCAATTCCATCTTGGATTTCGGATCCAAATTCCATCTAGGATTCCATATTTCAAATCCAATTCTATCTAGGATTCCAGATTTCAAAACTGATTCCATCTTGGATTCAGATTTTTAAATCCAATCTCATTTTCCAATTTGATTTCCAATTCCAAACTCAAATCCATTTTCAAATCTCATCTGAATTTTAAGATTCCAATTACAATTTCTATTTCAAAAACCATTTTTAAATCTATTTTTCTAAGTCTAAATTCATTTTCCCATTTAAATTCATGTTTCAGGTTCCAAAATTAAGAATTTCTTTTTCAGAATCGATCTATTCAAATTCGAAGTCCATTCTGACTCTGAAACTTCATTTTTTACTTCAAAAATTCTAACTTCAAATTCTAATTCTTCTTTTCTCTTCATCCAAGATTTATTTTTCTAACTCTGATTATTCCAAGACTTAGAACTTCAAAGTTTTTTCTTCCAAATCTACTTTTCAAAGTTCTAAGTTAGATTCAAAATCTAACTTCTTCAAACCAATTTCAACCCTTTGAATCATTTCTTTAAGTATCTTCACATGTATTTCAAAAAAATCACTTGGATAAATCCCAAAAGTTCTAAACTTATTCTTCTCAAAAGCATATATCTTTGCATTTGCATTGCACAAACATGATTCTTTGTGCATTTTTAGACTTAGAATAATTTCTTAGACAATATTTAGGCAAATAAAAAGGCATAAGTTCGATCCTTGGTTCGATTACCTCTGGTAAAGGTGCCAAGAACGGTCGAACCTCGTACCGACGAGTGAATCCCCTCTCTCCATTTTCTCACAATTTTTTAAGAAAACGGAGGCAAGTAATTTCGAAATATTTTCAAAATTAAGGTCAAGTGAGACCTTTGCAAAAGAGTTTCTCTCTTTTCTTTCTTTTCTTTCTTTTCTTTCTTTTCTTTCTTTTCTTTTCTTTTCTTTTCTCTCTTCTTTTCTATCCTTTATTCCTTTTCAAAAAGGGAATAGAGGCTAGAAAGGGAAAGAGAAGGAAAAGAGGAAACAAGAGGAAAATTTTTGCAATGATCACACAATTGCTCAAAAAAAAATTTATACATCTTGATTCCTGAAAAAAAAAAAGGACTCGCCACACTCAAGCAGTTCAAAATAGTTGGCAAATATGACTTGTCGATCGCCCATGCTTTGCAAATAGAATTTGATAAATGGATCAATTGATTAAGCCAAAATGTTATAGAGTCATAGAGACTGAGGGTTGTGTTGTGCCGTGTGTATGTAGAATGGTATCAATTCCTAGAAAGTAGAAAGTGTAAATTGATCATGTATATATATTGCATTTTATTCATACTATTTTATGCATGATCCATTGAAAACCCACATTAAAAACTCATTCTTATCAATATTTTTGAGAAATTATTTTGAAATTACAAATATAGCTAAAATTGCATATTTCAAGCTCTTCCATGCATTTTTCAGAGTTTTAGTTAGTTTAGAATTTTCTAATGTATAGTCGAGTGTATTAATTAATTTTAGTTTATTTAGAAGTATTTATTTTTAAAAAACACATTTTCTGGAGGAAGACTCTTTTGAAAATTCTTAAAAAATTATCGGACCTCTTGTAAAAAATCATGTTTTGACCTAATTTTAGAGTATAAAATAGATTTTTTCAGCCATAGAACATATTTTTGCTTTCAGAGAAAACGCAGGCCTCTGTCTTCCTCCCCCTCTTCTCTTCTTTCCCTGTTTTACTCTTGGCCAGTTTCTCCTTCTATTCTTCCTTTCCCTCTTGTTTCATCTTGCTTCTAATCCCCTGCTATTGTTAGCTTCTTCCTATCCTCATCATTAGAGGTACATGCATCCCATAAGATAAGACCATTTTTTTTCTCAACCCCTCCGTCGAAAATGGATTGGAAGGTATGTTTTTTCTCCCCAAACTCTTCATAGTTTTAGTTTTTGCATGTAGTTCGTCATATCATTACATGAGTTCATCATATCATTGCATATTCATTGAATATTGATTAGATTAGTTTTATTTTTATCATCTAAAAATATAAAAAGAAATAAATAAATAGCTTTATTTAGTTTAGTCGATTTTCTTGATTTTTGCATAGAATAATAATATTTTATTCAAATCAGTAGATTTAGTGTGGCATTTTCTGATATTTGAGTAATTTTTAATTCAGTTTATGTTAGATCTAGGTTAGGTTCAATCCAGATTGAGTTTTTAATACTCGGTACTTACTAGATCAATTAATTAGTTTTTTTTTATTATTAGCCGATTTAGTTTTTTTACAGTTTTTCTAAATCTTTTTAAGTTGTCAAGTAGATCTTATTTTTCTTTGTTTAAACTCGGTTTTAGGTTAGTTAGTTATTGTTCAACGCTTGCATTTAACCCTTCATTAATATTAAATTAGTTTTTAGTTAGTTATTTGTTAGATTAGGAAAAATCAATAGAAATTAGATTAGCGTTTTATTTTTTATTCAGCCGAATAAATTAGATTTAATTTATATCTTATTTTATCAGTTAGATAATTATTTTTTTTAATTTCAAAAGTTTTAATTCATTGCTTAGATTAGATTAAAATATTTTTATAGCCGAGTTATGCTTTTTTTCAATTATCGAGTTTTATTTAATTAGTGTAGTTGATGTTAATGATCAAGTTGTAGGTTAATTTTAGTTTTTAATTTATTTAGTCAGCTGTAGTTTTGTTTAGTTCATGTTAAGTTTGTTTTTTTTGTCTTTCAATCTGCAATTTAGAATTAGGTTAGTTGTTAAATGATAATAGTTGATTCTTGTTTTTGCCCTTTTATTCATTGTTATCAAGTAGATTAAATAGCTTAGGTTAGATATTATATTATTTCCAAGTTTGTTAGTTAGATTAGTTCAAATTTAAATTTTGTACAACATATTTTATTCTTTGTCTTGTATTTAGTTTAATAGCTAGTTTTAATTGATTCTTGTTAGTGGGTTAACATTGTTTGTTAGTTAACTTTCTTGTTAGTTTTGTTATTTATTAATGTTAAATTAGTTAATTAGTTAGTTATTCATATTAGTTTTAATTTCTTTCTTGATTTTTGGTTAGTCTAGTTTCTTGTTTTCTTAGTTAGTTATAGTTTTTTGCATAAATTAATTTTTTGATTGTTAGTTAGTTAGTTTTGCTATTTTGTCATTTAGTGCTTTAGTTTGTTACAGGTTAGTTCACAATTGTTACATGTAGTTAGTTTGTTCTTAGTAGTTAGATTTTTTTTGTGATTTTTCTTTAAACTAACCTTAAATTTTTGTCTAGTTTTTTGTTATTTTGTTCTTGTTTTGTGTTTGTATTTTTCAAAGAAGCGGTTGATCGTGTGGTGAGCTCTCAAACGAGCCCCTAAAGCACTTTCAAAAGGCCCCTTTGAGCTCCTCAGGGGGCCCTCAAGAACAAAAAGACCAAAACATTTATCTTAGAACAAAGTATTAGTGGTCTTGAAGACAGAGAAGTAGTGAAGATAAAAAAAAAGGACTAGAAGCTCAAGCATTGAAGACCCTTTTTATCTTTTCTTTTTAACTTAGGATTTATTTTATTTATTTGATTCATTGGGTTTGTAATAAGGCCACTTTATTATTTTTATTTGTTTAAGCCCTCTGTAGAGGGCCGCACTATTAGTTAATTAATTAATTAATTCTTTTATTTTTCAAGGCAATAAGAAATTAGTTTTCTCTAGAATACAAAGTGTTTTTCTCGTTCTCTAAGATCGACTCAGACTATACCACTCGTATAAGCCAGGTTTTATTATTTGATGTCTGACTTGCATAAACCATTTGCATCAAAAATATCTTTTAAAAATCTATTTCATACAACTCACACCATGAATATTCTTTTCCAAGTGACATTGATTTCACTTCATAATTTAAGCGAGCAGCTGCGATCTATTGGGGCAATAAATTAGGTTTAATGAACGACATCAAGTTTCTAATTCCAGCATAGCGTATTCAACTTAGACGTTACAACATCTATATGCAAATTCATATCCCTAATATTTCAAACTTCACTATCATTAATTTTACTAGAAAGTTGGTCATTTAATTAGGTTAGATGGATCATAAAAAAATGTTTAGTCATGTAATTAGGTGAGATGGATCATAAAAGAAGAAAGGCATTGCATCTCTTGCACTGCTAATGAATAATGTTGCAATGCCTTGGTTGACTCAATCACTTAGATTCTCAACACTTGATCTTCATGCATGAATGCACAGATTCTGTAAAATACATTACAGAAGAGCAAGAAGAAAAAGAAGCAAGTCCTAATTCCATATTATGTATTTAACAACATGAGCTATTTTCCACATTCTATATAATCAACAGTAGTTTCTTAATAAAATGCAGAATGAAGGGGAAAGAAAAGCTGGCAAAAGCAAAAGCTTGACAAAAGCGAACGAAAGAGACTAGCGAAACAATGATGGCCTCGTGATTCCTGACAGAGGAGAGATCATTCATAACGAAATTAAAAATGTAAGAAAAATCAAACCCAAATCAAGATTTTACCAACCCTGCTCACACGAGACGACATTTCTTGGAGCAGTATTTCTGGAAATAGGGACTTCGTTATGCATCGAAAACAAATGAAATTGGGATTTCAAGAATCATTGACAAATAAAGAAAAAAGAAAAAGCATAAGAAGAAGACTGTAAACACCCCAATTTTCACCCTCATCCAGTGCTTACATTTCATATGTCACTGTATATCATTGCATGCATTAGACATATCATTTCATTGCATTGCATGTCATTGCATCACATTATCGAGATACAGAACTCCTGTTTTCAAAATATTAATCCAGATTCGAGTTTTTAAAACTCTTCTTTCGAAATCAATTTCAAAACTTGGGTTTTAAATCGATATTTTTGCCATTTGCCAAACCCTAAGATCTTATATTTTGAAATGTTTCCCTCAGAAAACAATATGGATTCATTTTAAACTCAATTTCAATTGGTTTCAATTCTCAGGTGAGGCCCATTTAGGTGGTGTCGCTTCTGGATCCCTTTATTTATCAAAAATCTCAAAAAATTTATAGTCATAGTCGGATCAGGACTCTGTATTTTCATCTTTTTGAATCTTTTTAAAACTTCATTCTGATTTTAAACAAGTTGTGATCATATCCCTTGCCCATTCTCATCGTTTTTGGCCAAAATTTCAGAATCCCAGTCCAATTAAGACTCTTTTTCCAGAATCCTAGTTGGATCAGAACTCTCTTTTTTCAGAATCATAGTCGGATCAGAACTCTATTTTTTACTACCCTTTTACCTATTTTTGAGAAAACCTATCAAAATTCTTTGTTTTTTTGTCAAAACTCTAGAGTCTCAGTCGAATTAGGACACTTTCTCAGAGTCCTAATTGAATCAAGACTCTATCCCGATTTTATTCGTTATTCCTGATTTTCACTTGTTTTCAAAACCTTTTTATCTGATTTTCAAAATCTTCCATTTTAGCCAAAACTTTAGAGTTTTAGTCGGATTAGGACTCTTCCTCAGAGTTGCAGTCGGATCAGGACTCTATCTTTCATCGTTATTTTTACCTATTTTTAATCAAATCTTTCAAAAACTCTCAAAGAGAAGTCAAAAACTCAGAGTTTTAGTTGAACCAAGACTCTATTTGAAGAGTCCTAGTTGGATCAGGACTCTGACCCTGATTTCAATCTTGAGAAAATCTTTCAAAAATCCTTCTATTTATCCCTTCAGGAATTAAAATTGTTATACCTTTATCTTGAAATTTCAAAATTCTGGGATTTTATCTCAGAGTCCTGATCGAATCTGGACTCTATCCAAAGTTTGTTTTCTCACTTCATTTTCACTGGTTTTTAAAAAGCTTTGTCTAAATCTCATCATTTGTTTCTAATCGGATCTACGATTAAAGATCTATGATCAGTATAAGTTGGTTTAGGGTTTTAGTAAATCATAACGAGTTTTAAAACATAGATCCAACTTTCTGACAGAGGAAAAATATTAAACTGTGACAAAAAATTATGAACCTTTTACAGTAAATAGCTGACATTAACACAAATCTACTGCATTTTACGAATCTTGAATCGGATATCGGATGAAAGAAATAACGCATCTGCAAGTTATGCTTGAATTTGAACAACGATTTTAATCAACAGAAATCCCGATTTGACTTTGTATTTTATTAACAGGGTTCACGAATCCCAAAACATCTGATTTTTTTACACAAACTCAAAAACATATCCGGGTATCACATATAAAAAAATCAAAAAAATTTAACAAATATTTCAATATGAAATAACATGATTTTTACAGATCTAGAATCAAAACACATGAAAATCCAATAAAACATTAAAAAAACATGATTTAACAATGAAAAACAATAAAAAACACCTAAACAGCAAAACAAAATTAAATTTAATGTTAAAACACATGCAATGAACATTAATATGATAAAAAAATAAATAAAACACAAGGAATCCATGGCTGAAATTAATTTTACTTTTGAAATCATAGATTTAATCCATTTAACGGATAAATCTCATGTTTCTTTGGTTAAGAACATGACAAACAATAATGTAAACGATTCTAATGGATTAAAATATCAAAATACAACACTAAACAAGGTTAGATCATCTTCTTGGACCAAACTTGAGGTTCTTGGATGAATTCCATGGTTAAATCCATGAAACAAAAGACTCCTATGGTGAAATCATGGTAAAATAAGGAAAAAAATTAATAAAAGCATAAAAAAAAATAGAAAAACATACCTTGGATGGATGCAGCTACAAGGAGGAAGGAGAGGGTTGTAGAGAGGAGAGAGAGAGAGGCCACAAAATTGGGGGATAAGAGACCCTCCTTTAACCCCTCTAAAGACCCCTTTTTATAGTTTTTTTCAAAACCCATGTAATTAGGACAAATTAATACCTAACTTTGACTTTTTCAAACTCTATCTAAAACCACCAAGGGAGGACAATTTTTTGTCACGACAAATTAAGTATCTTATTGTTGTATAAAGGAAAAAAATGTATACAATCATCCTTACCAACTCTTTCAACCATGCCATAAATTTATTTTCACGTTCTTTTTGTACTTCTGTATCAGTGAGTTGTGGAAGTTTTCTTCGCAACTCCAGATCAAATCGTCTACACTTAACATAAACTTATTTTACTGAACCATGTACACACGTATAGAACTTAATGTTACATATTAATTATACTTACTCAATGTATGGGTCGATTGCTGAGCAATTGAAAATGATATATGTTTGTGTTGCGTCTTGCTCTCAATCTTCCAAGAGTCTTGACCAGCAACTGCCAAATGCATGTCCAAGTGGTTGAAATATAAACAAATTGTCAGTTACAGTTAATTGTTCTCCATCATCATTACGAGGTGGGCATGTGTAATGTGTTGGAATGTGAGGTTCAAAGTACATAGATGAGAAATTTGAAATCTCTTCCAAGGTGTATGCCTCACAAATAGAGCCCTCTGCCCTTGCTTTATTCCGAACCTTTTTTTTGAGGTCAAACATGCATCTGTCAACAATATACATCTTGGATTACAATAAATTTTGCAATACTATTGAAAAGAAAAATTTAGATAAACATATATCTTTCAAATTGGTACATCCACCGATATTGCACAGGTCCACCAACCCTAAGTTCATATAGCAAATGTATGACCACATGTTCCATAACATTAAAAAATGTTGATGGAAATATCTTCTCTAGCTGACAAATAGTAGTTACGACAGATTCCTCGAGATTCTTTACCTCAAATACTACAACTTCAGTTGCGCATAATGTTCTAAAAAATCTAGTCAACTCAGACAATACCCCCTATATAGGTTTGTCTAACATATCATGGAATGCTAGGGATATCAATCGTTGCATAATGACATGACAATCATGACTCTTCAACCCATATAACTGTCCCTCGTCTATCTTCACAGCCCGAGCAATGTTAGAAATGTAGCCGTCTGAAAATCTCAATTATCTCAACCATTGATATACCAGCTTTACTTGATCTGGACCAAGCACATACCTTGCCTTTGGTTTCAGTACTTTGCCATCGTACTCTTTGAGTTCTAATTCTGATCTTTTACATACCACTTTTAAATCCATATGTGTCTTCGGATTATCCTTCATTTTTCCTTTCACATTCATTACTGTATTAAATACATTATCGAACACATTTTTCTTCACATGCATGACATCCAAATTATGTCGTATCAATAAGGTTGGCCAATATGGTAGTTCCCAAAATATAGATTTTTTTGTCCAATTATGATCCTTCCCAAATCCAATAAAGGGTGTTGCCCTATAGGCATCTGTCAATTCACATGAAAAGTATCGCAATCTTCTTAAAATCTCTATGTCAGCCAACCTTGTTGGTGGACCTTCCATTTCAATTGTGCCTGCTCGAAACACATTCTTTTATCGTCAGAACGGATGATCGTTGGGTAGAAATTGCTGGTGACAATCAAACTAGAATGGCTTCCTTCCATATGTCATTCTAAACGATTTTGTATCCTCTATGCAGTACGGACATGGTAACCTCTCATGTGTGCTCCAACCAGATAACATACCATATGCAGGGAAGTCACTGATTGTCCATAGAACAACAACCTTCATATTGAAGTTTTATTTTTTGTGGGCATCGTACGTGAGAACACCGTCATCCCACAATATTTTCAGTTCATCAATCAATGACCTCAAATATACATCAAGATTTTGGCCATAAGATGTCGGACCAGAGATCAATAGAGACGAGAAAATATTTTGACGCTTCATACACAAGCTTAGAAGAAGGTTGTATGGGGTGAAAAATACCGGCCAACACGAATATAGGGTTGATCTACCCCCAAATGGATTAAATTTATCTGTACATAAACCTAATCTAACATTTCTCACTTTCAAAGCGAAGTTCTAATGAGTACGATCAAAGTGCTTCCAAGTTTCTGCATCAACAGGATGTATGATCTTGTCTTCATCATGCCAAACTTTATTTGCATGTCATATCATTTGTTTAGATGTCATTAAAGACATATAAAGATGTTGCAATTTAGAGGTGAGAGGGAAGTAGCGGAGTGACTTATACGACACTTCTTTTGACCTTGTGCTACCATTTCCCTTTGTCATTGGCTTGAACCGAGGATGTCCACATGCTGGACATGATCTATTTTTTCTTGGTCTTTAAAATACATGCAGTGATTGAGACAAGCATCTATCTTTTGATACCCCATACCTAGAGCATTGACCATAACCTTTGCACGGTAGAGATTTTGTGGCAATTTCTCATCTTTGGGCAACATACTCTTCACAATAGAGCATAGACGGTCAAAACATGATTGACTCAAATTAAACTCGCACTTCAAATTCAGTAGTTGAAGAACTGCAAACAGGATAGTGTGACTCTCGCAACCATTCCACAGTGGTTCATCAGCATTTCTAAGTAAGTCATAGAATGTACTAGTTGCATCGTTTGTTGCTTCTTCCTCTACCCCAGTTGATGCATCACTATGTCCCAAAGCAGAACCCATTTTTTGTCCTGCAGCATCAAATATCAGGTCCACATATGGATTATCGTGCACCACATCCACCCTTGCGTCATAATTATTCCAAAATTCTTCACCATGAAGCTTCCAATTTTGATAACCACTAACAAAACCCTTCTTGTATAGGTGATGTCTAACGCCATGAGGTTCTACAAATCGATTGTTCTTACATATCGTGCAGGGGCATCTGATCCGACCGGTAGGATCCACTGTACTGACACTTACCGTTGCGAATTCAATAAATTTGTCAACACCATTCATATAATCATGTGACACCTCATTATCAACTATCCTACGATACATTCATTCACGGTTTGCAGTCATTTTGTTCTAAAATATTACAGATATTTTCATCACTAGTTAAAAGAAAATCTTAATAATGTTATGATGACACAAATATATTCATTTGAACAAAAAATTCATGATACAATTTCACATAGAAGGCATAATCAAATGAAAAATAACTTCATGCAAGCATGGATACAAAAACATCAAACATTGTAATACATTCAAATCATTCATATTAAAACAATATCAAGCATGTACCTACAGCAAACACATTCCAATATCCCGCTAACAACTACCATGCCTAGCATAGAATTCGTACTCCAAAAATAAGAACACTTCTATTCTCATACATTAAAGTCATGCTCACCATGATCTCCAAACTCCATCAAAGTAGTCCTAGATATCCACAACTAAGTGAGTGTATGAACAGAAAAGTGTTGCATCTAATAAATTAAATAACATGTGATACGCTTGCATCACTTACTCATCACGGGTATTTACCCGAATTGAAATGTTTTTGCCTTTGCATTTTTTTCTTATTTCTTTTTGCATTGCATTTTTAGTCACATGTGATGCTTAACACTAAGCATCGCGCAATTAGCTCAACAATGTACCTACGAAACACATATATACAAAACAAAACAAAACAGGGAGGGGGCTCGACCCCTCCTTGGCAAAAAAAAAGAGAGGGCGCTCGACCCCTCCCTCTCATTCCGTAAGACAGGGGGCAAAAAAAAATAGAGAGGGGGCTCGGCCCCTCTCTGGCAAAAAAGGCAAAAAAAAAGGGGGGGGGGGGGAGGGAGGGGGCCGAGCCCCTCCCGGGCATCCCGTAAGACAGGGAGGGAGCTCAACCCTTCCCTTATGGAAGAAAAAGTGGAGGGGGTCAAGCCCTTCTCTAGCATTCTATAAGACAAGGAGGGGGCTCGGCCCCTCCCTAGCAAAAAAAAGGCAAAAAAAAAAAGGGAGGGGGTCGAGCCCCTCCCGCGACTCCCGTAAGACAAGGAGGGGGCTCGGCTTCTCTCTAACCAAAAAAAAATGGGAGGGGGCCAAGCCCCTCTCGCGACTCCCGTAACACAGGGAAAGGACTCGACCTCTCCTTGACAAAAAAAACATAGGGAGGGGGCCGAGCCCCTCCCGCGACTCTCGTAACATAGGGAGGGGGGTCGTCGGCTCCTCCCCGATGAAAAGTTTAATAGCCGACCTGAGCATCGGGCGTCGGCGAAGGGGGAGGTCGACGGAAAGAGACAGGGGAATCGGAGGTTACCTGAGCATCGGTGAAGGGGGAGGTCGGCAGAAAGCGGGGGGGAGGTCAGCAAAGGGGGAGCGTCGAGCGACGGGGGAGCATCAAGCGATGGGCCAGGGGGTGACGGGCAGCGGACCGGGGTGCCACAGGAGGTAGGCTGGGGGCGACGGGAGGCGGGTCTGGGGGTGATGGGAGGCAGGCCGGGGGGCAATGGGAGGCGGGCAGGGGGGCAACGGGAGGCGAGCCGAGGGTAGACGGGAGGTGGGCCGAGGAAACGCGGCGAAGACGAAACAGAAAAGAGAAAGAAAAGAGAAAAAATTAGGGATTTACGAGAAAATTAGCGACGAATTCGCGACGGCCAAATTCTATCGCTAAGTCATCGTAATAGTCCTGCCGCTGATCTGTCGCTAAGTTGCAACGGATATGGTGACAGAATAAAATCCATCGCTAATCTGTCGTAAATCCATCGCTAATCCATCGCAACATAGCGATAGATTATCGATAAAATATTTTTTGCCGCTAAAATCGCAAATAAACGATATTTTAGCGACAAATATCTTTCTCTCGCAACTCTGTCACCAATTTGCGATGGATTTTGTCCATCGCAAATGTTCGTCGCTAATTAACATTTTTCTTGTAGTGTACTATATATAGCGATTATTATGATAGCGAGTGTGCAACGATTATTATTTATAGCGATTACTGTTATAACGACGTGTAAAAGTATAAATGAGACTAATTTTGATTTGATATGAATAATATGTTATTTTGTGTTATAGGGTGGTCAGAAGAAAAGTTGAGCACCAGGTGAAAAGCTCAAAGGGCGGTGTCAGTGGCCTATAGTACTATCGTAGTATGGACAACTGAGTGAATATCGGAAGGATCGATTATGAAATATGCACTTTGGCAGCCTCTTGGACCATCATTATTTTGAAACGTGCTAGAACACCATGACCCACCTGGTAAATAAGTGAAATAATAAGATAAACATATTCCAATTTGATTTTTTTAAGATCACCATGACCCTAGAAGATATGGCTCAGATTACGGGTCTTAAGTGTCATGGAAGTGATGTCCTATTATGGGATTCAAATTATAATGCAAGGGACAAGTGCACGGTCCTTTTAGGAATATCGATGGAGGACTGGAGTCAATATATTTCTGGTGAAAGCAATTCCACATCGATGAATGTTTTTTCTTTTCGTAATAAATGGGAAGGTCGGTCCGCTACATGTGCATATGAAAGAGCTGACCAAGAGTTGTGTGTCTTCCTTCTTTATTTTTTTAGACTTACTTTATTTTCTGATTTGTTTGGTTCGAGAATAAGTTACATGTGGCTGCAATTATTGGAAGACTTAGATAAAGTCGACAACTATGCATGGGGTGCTGCTATGCTCGCACACTTGTACATTCAACTTTATCGTGCGAGTAATGGTACAAAAACCATCGCAGGGTTTTGGCCATTTGTCCAGGTAATTGTTTATTACATATTTTATAGTTGTAGACTAAGATAGTTGAAGGTTATATTCTTTCTAATATATATGATTTTGTAGGCTTGGTTGTGGGAGCATATTGTCGCCTTGCGTCCTCAGTGTGGCCTTGTGATTTGTGGTTTTCTAAAGATCGACCGGTGGACTAGAATAAATATAAAGCAAGATAATGCTAAGTTCATTTTAGATGGTCTGCAATTAAATGAGGTAAATGGTTTAAAATCATTTATAATCGTTTCAGCATTTATCATTCATTAGTATAAATTGTTGAAATGTTCAACATTCTTAAGTAATCATAGTTGCAGGATTTTGTCTTCGTTAGTACAAATCATTCTAATGTTTAACATTCTTAAGTAATGATCGTTGCAGGATTTTGTATTCCTTAATACAAATCATTATCACTTTAGCATTTAACTTTCATTAGTGTAAATTGTTGTAATCGTTAGTATTCATAAGTAATTATTGTTACAGGATTTTGCATTCTTTAGTACAAATCGTTATCTCTTGATCATTTAACTTTCATTAGTCTAAATCATTGTAATCGTTGGCATTCTTAAGTAATGATCATTGTAGGATTTTTTCTTCGTTAGTACAAAGTATTATCATTTTAGCATTTAGCATTCATTATTGTAAATCATTGTAATATTTAGCATTCATTAGTGTAAATCATTTTAATACAAAGCTCTCATTAGTAACAGTCGTTATAATATATTTAGCACTCATTATTATAAATCATTTTAATATTTAGCATTCATTAGCATGAATAATTATATCTATACCTAAACCATAATCTCCAATGTAAAGGTTGTGTGGAGACCGTATGGAGATGGAGAGGAGGAGGACCAAGAGGTTGTTGCTCAGGCTGTGAGATTGTCTGACTGCGATATTTGACTATTTAGAAATTATGAAGTCGAGTTGCAACACGATAGTCGAGTTCTCCTACAAGATGGGTTAAGACAGTCTACCTCAAAGCAGCCTATGGAAGTGAGAAGGAAGATGAATAGTGGTTGGACCAGGAATGTGAATTGGCACGAACGCTTCAAGGAACAATTGGATAGCTACAACAAAGAAGGTGTTCGTGTGTAAACACCCCAAATTTTTACCCTCATCCAGTGTTTACATTTCATGTGTCACTGCATGCATTCGACATATCATTTCATCGCATTGCACGGCATTACTTGTCATTTCATCTCATTATCGAGATTCAGAACTCCTATTTTCAAAATATTAAGTCCAGATTCGAGCTTTTAAAACTTTCTTTTCAAAGTCAATTTCAAAACTTGGGTTTTAAATCGATATTTTTGCCATTTGTCAACCTCCAGGATCTTATATTTTGAAGTGTTTTTCTCAGGAAACAATCTGGATTCATTTGAAACTCAATTCTCAGATGAGACCCATTTAGGTGGTGTTGCTTCTAGATTCCTTTATTTATCAAAAATCTTAAAAATTTCAGAGTCCTAGTTGGATCAGGACTCTGTATTTTCATCTTTTTGAATCTTTTCAAAACTCCATTCTGATTTTAAACCAGATGTAGTCATATCCCCTGCCCATTCTTGTTATTTTTGAACAAAATTTCAGAATCCCAGTCCAATCAGAACTCTTTTTCCAGAATCATAGTTGGATCAGGACTCTTTTTCCAGAGTCCTAGTCGGACCAGAACTCTATTTTTTACTACCCTTTTTTCCTGTTTTGAGAAAGCTTATCAAAATACTTTGTTTTTTGCCAAAATTCTAGAGTCTCAGTCGAATTAGGACTCCTCAGAGTCCTAATTGAATCAGAACTCTATCCCGATTTCAACTGTTACCTATGTTGTTCACTTATTTTCAAAACTTTCTTATCTGACTTTTAAAATCTTCCATTTTAGCCAAAATTCTAAAGTTCTAACCGGATTAGGACTCTTTCTCGGAGTCTTAATCGAATCAGGACTCTATCTTTCATTGGTATTTTTACCTATTTTTAATCAAATCTTTTAAAATCTTTCAAAAAGAAGTAAAAAACTCAGAGTTTTAGTTAAACCAGGATTCTGTTTGAAGAATTCCAGTTGAATCAGGACTCTGACCCTGATTTCAATTTTGAGAGAATCTTTCAAAAATCTTTCTATCTATCAAAATTGTTATACCTTTATCATGGAATTTCAAAATTTTGGACTTTATTCCAGAGTCCTGATCGAATCAGGACTCTATCCTGAGTTCATTTTTTACTTCATTCTCACTGGTTTTCAAAAGTTCTATTTAAATCTCATCATTTGCTTCTTAGAAATTAAAAAATTCTCGGAGTTCTAGTCAAACTAGGACTCTTTCTTAGAGTCCTAATCAGATCAGAACTCTGAACCAGACTTCAATTTTATCTTATTTTCACCCGTTTTTCAAGATTCCCTTATTTGTTTTATCAGAAATCCAAAAAATCTGAGAGTCCTAGTCCGATTAGGACTCTGTCCCCAGAGTCCCAATTGGATCAGAACTCTGTTTGATTTCAATACTTGTTGTTATTTTCACTATTTTCATAAATTCTTTCATCTATTTTTTAGAAAATACCAAAAAAAAAATCTAGAGTTTCAGTCCGATCAGGACTCTGACCCAGAGTCCTAATCCAGTTAGGAGTCTATTCTTAAGTTTGTTTTACTTCAATTTTCATTCATTTCCATTTGCTTTTCAAAAATTAGGTCATTTTGCAGAGTCTCAGTTGATTCAGAACTCTATTTCAGAGTTCTGATTGAGTTAGGACTCTAACCCTGACAGCGTTTTCTGACTTATTTTACCAGTTTGGTGAAATCTTTCAAAAACCTTTTTCATATGGCTTTCAAAATCCTAAAATCTCAGAGTCCTAAAATTTTAGGACTCTAGCCTAGAGTTCTAGTTCGATTAAGACTCTATTTTCAAGCCTTTGAATTTTATTTATTGATTTTAACCCCTTTTCAAAGCTATTTGTAGTCTTTATTTCAAATTTTCAAAACTTGAATGTGGAGCCGACTCAATTGGTGCCATATCTGGAAGAGTTATGACCCAGTCAGAACTCTGTGTCATTTCAAAACTTTCAAAATCTAATTTTACTTTTGAATCTCTTTTGAAAAACCTCTCATTTTCAAGTTTTAAAATCGTTTCTGAAAAATCAAATGGGGCCCACTCTGGGTGGCGCCACATTTGATAAAATCAGGGTTAGACTAGGATTAGTCATAGTCCTAGTTAGGTTATAGGTTTAGAAGAGTCCAAAGTGATTTCAAAAAAAAAAATCCATTTTTATTTTAGGTTTTAACCAGTGATTTTCAAAGTTTTAAAATCAGGATTTTAAAATCCAATATGGACCCACTCTAGGTGGCACCCTATTTGGGAGAGCTTAGGGTTAGTTTGGTGAGAGTTTAGGGTTAGTTAATGCCCTACTTAGATTAAAGGTCTAGGTGAGTCAAAAGTTGTTTTTAAAATATCAATTTTACTCTTTATTTTTAACTTTGATTTTAAAGCTTTAAAAATTGGGGTTTTCAAAAAAAAAACAAATGAGGCCCACACTAGGTGGCGCCACATTAGAAGTATTTTAGGGTTTTGATTAGGCCTTAGATAGGGTCTAATTCTGCTAAATCTTGTCTAAAAAAATCACCCCCATTAGTGATTTTGGATATGTTTTAAAAAGGGAAATTTTGGAATTAAGAAAAACCTTAATTAAACCTAATATTTTTCTATTTAAAGGAGCCCATAGGGGTGGTTGACTCCGAGGCCTTTTCATCAGTTTTCTTGGAGCTTTTGTCTCCTACCAGATGCTTCCTTCATTGTTGTAATCATCCAAGTTAATTCTTTATCATATTATTCATGTTTTGGCTAATTTTTTTATGATTTTACATTAGATTTCACCATGGAAATCCTTTAGTTCATGGATTCAACCACGATTTTTTATCAATAACCCTAAAATCTACCCAAGAAAATGATCTAATTCAAATTTGGAATGTTTTCCAGGATTCTAATCTATTAGAATCGATGAGAGGTATGTTTTGTACGTTCTTAACCAATGAAATATGTGATTTACCCGTTAAATGGGTTAAATCCACGATTTCAAAGGTAAAATTAATTTCAGTCATGGATTCCCTGTTTTCTTTTTATTTTTTTAGCATATTGATGTTTATTGCATATGTCTTAATATTAAAATAGATTTATTTTTGCTGTTTAGGTTTTTTTTATTGTTAAATCATGTTTTTTTTAGGGTTTTTTTAGATTTTTATGTGTTTGATTCTACATCTATAGAAATCATGTTGTTTCATATTTAAATATGTGTTTAAAATTTTTGATCTTTTTATATGTAGTTCACAGATGTATCAGTGAGTCCCTGTAAAAAAATCATAGGTTTTGGGAATCAGGAACCCTGTTAGAAAAATATAAAGTCGAATCGAGATTTTTGTTGATTAAAATCGTTATTCAAATTCAAGTCTAACTTAAAGATGTGATATTTCTCTCATCTGATATCTAATTCAAGATCCGTAAATTAAAGTGGCTTTATGTTAATGTCGGCTATTTGCTGTAAAATTTTCATAATTTTTTGTCATAATTTGATATTTTTCTTATGTCAAAACGTCTGATCAACTTTTTAAAACTCGTTATGATTTGTTAAAACCCTAATTCAACTTGTGTTGATCATAGATCCTTAACCGTAGATTCGATTCATAATCTGTAAAAAAAAAAGTTCATTATTTATATGTCTTCTATTTACTGCCGAAATTTCAGAAATTTTTTATGAAGTCTACTATTTTTCCTTGTATTTTCAACTAGAAGTGTCTGTTTTAATCAATTTTATATTCATTAAATTTAAGTCCAAATTGTCGAAACGATATCTCCCCAACCGAAGATGATTTTTCCAATCTGTAAAAATGAGATTCTTTATTTTTTTGTCTATTATATCTCTGTAAAATTTTATGAATTTTCATGGTAGATTGACTCCTGATTTGGATCTAACATTGAAACTGGTACGTGCCTGCGAGTAAAAACAACATATTTTAGGGTTTTAATGCAATTTTTGAATTGTAATAATGTCAAAAATATATATTTTTGATTCTAATCTAACTTTAGGGTTATAAAAAGTTCATATGTTGATTCTTATCAATTTTGGATCTCATTTGATGCTTTAATGGATTAAATTGCAAAACAGGGTGCCCGCAGGATCCTGAAACACTGCCAAAATCATGATTTTCATGATATTTTTGAATTTTTGTATATAAGTTCATGTTTTTAGGGTTTTTTTATGTTTAGAATCATATTATGATACTTCATGATAGATTTGTGTGTCATTTGATTTTATTTGAACCCTGAACCCAATGTTTTTACCAAAATATTTTCTAAAAAGCCTGATTTCAAGGCCATAGTCTTGCTATCAGGGGGATTTTGGTCATTTGACCTCAATTTTGAAATCCCTAACTTGGATTTTTTTATTTTCAATCATACCACATCACCTTATGTTGATTTATTTTCATTTGAATTCAAAAACCTCATTTTTACAAAATATCTTTCTGAAAAAATAAGGTTTTAAGTTGAGTAAGAGTAAGACAGAATACATGGAATGTCGATTTAGTAAGCAACAAAGTAGTGATGGGAGTGTAGTGAAGCTTGGTGAGAATGAAATACCGGTGGATGATTCTTTCAAATATTTGGGATCTATCATTCAAAAGTATAGAGAAATTGATGGAGATGTAAATCATAGGATAAAGGTTGGGTGGATGAAATGGAAGAGTGCAACTGGAGTGTTGTGCGATCGTAGAATGCCATTGCGGTTGAAGGGAAAGTTTTATAGGACGACTATTAGGCCCGCTTTACTATATAGTATAGAATGTTGGGCTGCCAAGAGACAGCATATTCAAAAAATGAGTGTAGCTGAGATGCGTATGCTGAGATGGATGTGTGGAAATACAATAAAAGATAAGATTCGGAACGAGGAGATATGTAAGAAGGTAGGCGTTGCACCCATTGAAAATAAAATGAGAGAGAATCATTTACGGTGGTTTGGACATATTCGACGAAGGCCTAATGATGCTCCAGTTAGAAGGATGGAGAAATGGGAAAATATATTAGTTAAAAGAGGTCGGGATAGGCCTAGGAAGACATGGATGGAGGTGATAAGAAAGGATATGAATGCTTTGAACCTCACCGAGGACATGGCATTGGATAGAAATGAATGGAGGAGAAGGATTCATGTGGAAGACCCATAATGATTTTTTTTTGTTGGTTCATATCGCCAACCCCAATTGTTTTGGGATGAAGGCGTAGTTGTTGTTGTTGTATCTTTTTGAAAAAACCTGGTTTCAAGGCCATAGTCTTGCTATCAGGGGTATTTTGGTTATTTTGACCTCAATTTCGAATTTTCAAATTTATTTACATATTTATTCAATTTTATTTCCTATTTTATTATGTTTATCATAGGGAATTATAGAAAAAGGCTTATGTCTAGATAAATCTAGTAATTTCTAGATGTTACTGGATAAATCTAGAAAAGCTAACATATCTTCACTAACAAGTTTTTTAGTTTTGCAGGGATATTGAAGACTTTACTTTTTGTAAACACCCCAAATTTTCATTCACCTCTCCAGCATTTCCACCAAGCATCATCATTCAGCCTTTAAAATCGCCGGAGGGCAAAATGGTCATTTTCTGAGCCCGGACCTTGCAAAAGTCTAAATTTCATCTGCAACTCCCAAAATTTCTCTATTTTAGCTCAAATGTCCAAAATTCTACTCTTAACAGAAGACGGGAATCTCCTAAGCCCGGTTCAAGATTCTATTACATAAGACATGACATTTCATATCATTGCATAAGCATTTCACATCACTGCACTGCACAGCATGTCATTTCGAGGTCCAGAACTCTCAATTTCAAAAATTTTAATCCATATTAGAATTTCAACTCTTTTCAAAATTGATTTCAAAACCCTGGGTCTTCAAAATCATCAATTCTTCCCATTTTACCCCCAGGGCTCTGAATTTCAAAATATTTCCTCAAGAAAACAATCTGGATAATTTTTAATAAATTTCAACTCAGATTTTGCCTTTTGTCAGCTATTTCAACTATCTTCCTTTTACAAAATCGCCCTACAGGGGCTAACTCTTTTCAAAATTTCTATTTTACCAATTAGTCCAGATTTTATGAAAATTCCAAAAAGAGGTTGTTGTCTTGTTCTTATTTCAATAAAGAAGCAATGTGGGACCCACACTGAGGTGGTGTCACATAGACTTTTCTTTTGAAAAAACTGAACTTTGAAAAACCCAAAAAAATAGGAGCCTTGTCCCCTGGGTTGGCGCCACTTGTCTTTTCTCTCTCCTCCCATTTATCTGCCAAGTGTCAGTATGGGGCTACCTTAAGAAGCCGCCACATGTCATTAGACCCCTTCTTCATTCCATGCCATGTGTCAACATCCACCATCTTCACCATGCGCCATGTGTCATTCCAAGGTCACCATGAGATGCCACGTGTCATGTGTTGTCCTGTTCACAAAAAGTAGAGCTTGTCTCCCCTGAGGTGGCACCATTTGAATTATGTCTCATGCAAGTGACACATGTCACTCTCTCCTTTCCTCAGGAAAAGTAGATGACACATGTCACCCTCTGCTCTTCTCAGAAAAGCAAGTGACACGTGTCATTCTTTGCTCTTCTTAGAAAAAGCAAATGACACATGTTATTCTTTGCTCTTCTTAGAAAAAGCAAATGACACATGTCATTCTCTGCTCTTCTCAGAAAAAGCAAGTGACATGTGTCATTCTCTGCTCTTCTTAGAAAAAGCAAATGACACATGTCATTCTCTGTTCTTCTCAGAAAAAGCAAATGACACATGTCATTCTCTGCTCTTCTCAGAAAAAGCAAATGACACATGTCATTCTCTGCTCTTCTTAGAAAAAGCAAATGACACGTGTCATTTTTTGCCTCCTTCAGAAAAAGCAACAATTCAAATATTCAAACTCAAGGCTGAAGTGGCGCAAATCCTGAAGTCTCCTCCCTAAATTCATTTTTTGAGATGGTGCCACGTGTCCCTTTCCCTCCTTTTCCTCCCTCTTGCCACATGTCATTGTAGGAGCCACCCTGAGATGGCGCCACATGTCAGTCTCTCCTTTCCTCTAGAAAAAGCAGAAATTTAAATTTCAAACTCTCTCTGAGGTGGCACCATCTGAATCCTCTGCCTTTCCTTCTGACACATGTCAATGAAGATGCTCTGAGATGGCGTCACATGTCAGTCTCTCCTTTCATCAGAAAAAGTAGAATTCAAACCCCTCTGAGGTGGCATCTTCTGCTTCCTCTGCTCCTACCTTCTGACACATGGCAGTGTGGAGCCACCCTGAGGTGGCGCCACATGGCAATCTCTCCTTCTTCCAGGAAAACCAAGCTTTGAATTTCAAACTCCAAGAGGACATCCTCTGAGGTGGCGCCATTTGGGAGACTCCTGCAGAGAAAATCAAGCAAGCTTTTTGAAAAATTCCAAATTCCTCTGCTGAGGTGTCTCACTCACAAAATTCTTATTTTTATTTTCTCAAAAAATCAAAATGGCATGCCCTGAGATGGAGCCACATGGAAGGTCCAGATTCACTGTGTTTGAATTTTGAAAATCTCCAAAATTTCTACAAATACCCTAGCCCATGCCCAGCTCAGGGGGAGCCCTGTTTGAGAATTGAACTTCATAATTCCATTTTCTTTCTTTCTTGGTTTCCTCTGGATTCACGCCCCTCTGAAGCCCATTGTCAAGGTAGTCGTTCATTTCGGGAGTTCCAAAACCGCAAGAGAACACAAGGTAAGCCCCTATTCCAATCGATTTCATCATGATTTGATTTGTGTTGTCGTTTGAAGAAAGAGCTCATCCGAGGGATGGATCAAGCTATTCTCATAAAACGACATATATAAAAATATTCAATTATGTTTCCTTGATGATTTTTAGCATTCATGCATTTAGCTAAATTTAATTTGCATTTTATTTCGTTAATTTAGCATGTTTCATGAATTAATTAGGATTAATCTAGCATTTATTTCAATTCTGCTCATTTTCAGTAGTTCTCTGTTTTTGTCAGTCAGTCCACACGTCATTTTATGCGTGTAATTTTTATTAAAAATTCCAAAAAAATCATGGAATGCGCCCTTAGGTGTCCCTAAAAATTTTCAAAAAATTCGGAAGCATTTGAATTTGTTTACTTTGGGTCATTCAAATTCTCAACTTCGACCTTCGGGTCATTCAATTCCTTAAATTTTGATCTTTGATTTCCCATTTTGACCCTTTGTGTCATTCGATTCCCAATTTTGACCTTCGGGTCATCCAATTTTGTCAATCAGGCCTCTGGGCCACCCACTTTACCAGATTCTCAAATTCAAGCCTTTGGGTTACAATCTTACCAACATCAGTCATTTTCCTGCCTTCGGGTTACAACTTTATCAATATGTGTCACTTTTTAAGCCTTCGGGTTACAACTTCATCAATGTCAATCAATTTCAAATCATCAAATTCAATCTTTCAACCTAAATCCTACTTTCGAGCTGATTGGTCAACAAATTTTGCTTTCGAGTTGGTCGGTCAACCCAAATCCTGCTTTCGAGCTGGCCGGTCAACAAATCTTGCTTTCGAGCTGGTCGGTCAACCTAAATCATGCTTTCGGGCTGGTCAATCAACAAATCCTGCTTTCGAGCTGGTCGGTCAACCCAAATCCTGCTTTTGAGCTGGTCGGTCAACCCAAATCCTGCTTTTGAGCTGGTCTGTCAACAAATCCTACTTTCGAGCTGGTCGGTCAAACTCAAAATCCTGCTTTCAAGTTGATTGGTCAACAAATCCTGCTTTCGAGCTAGTCGGTCAAACTCAAAATCCTGCTTTCGAGCTGGTCGGTCAACCCAAATCCTGTATTCGAGCTGGTCGGTCAACAAATCATGCTGCCAAGCTAGTCGGTCAACTCAAAATCCTGCTTTCGAGTTGGTCGGTCAAACTCAAAATCCTGCTTTCTTGCTAGTCGATCAACAAATCTTGCTTTCGAGCTGGTCGGTCAAACTCAAAATCCTGCTTTCGAGCTGGTCGATCAACAAATCCTGCTTTCGAGTTGGTCGGTCAACAAATCCTGCTTTCGAGCTGGTCGGTCAATAAATCCTGCTTTTGAGCTGGTCGGTCAAACTCAAAATCCTGCTTTCGAGCTGGTCGGTCAACAAATCTTGCTTTCGAGCTGGTCGGTCAACAAATCCTGCTTTCGAGCTGGTCAGTCAACCCAAATCCTGCTTTTGAGCTAGTCGGTCAACAAATCCTGCTTTCGAGCTGGTAAGTCAAAATAAAACCCAACTTTCGAGTTGATCTTTTACTGAGTCTTTTCAGGACTTAATCTAGCCACGGATGTGTCATTAAGACCTCAAGTGATTTCTTTCACCAAGGATTCCAAGAATATTTTACCAATTTGTCATAAAAAATAGTTGTTGATCTCAAAAATCTTTTACTGCACCAAAAAAATTACCTCAAGTTACCTTCAGTATTACTTTCAAAAGAGTAAAGCTTTTGCGAAGAAGGATTCAAAATCCAAATTCTTTCTATTGACCAACCAGAGGGATGAAGAATAAATCCTTGATATGGCCAGCAAAGAAAATCCAATATTGTTGTGAAGCCATAAGTGATCGATATTGATCGCAGTCAATGGCACATTTTTAAAGATCATTCTTGTAAAGACAAGGCAGTCGAAATATCCTGGGTGATACAAAAAATCCATTCAATTCCTATATCTCCTCAATCGTTTAAGCTGCAATTAAATATCTGCAAAAGGGATCTCTTAATTGTCGTCAAGATGAAGATAAATTATGCGAGTTAGACCCCCGGGGCCAAAGAAGATTTGGATCATCTCCGAGATGAAGAAGTTTGTGACGGATCCTTCTAGGGAAAGTTCAGATCACCGTCAAGATGAAGGTGACTGCGATGAGCTTCCTGACAAGCCCTAAAGGATATTTAATTTCAACTATCATCAAGAGACCATCAGCCAATGAGCCAATATTGTCAATATAATCCCTGAGGCAAAAGAGGATCCGAACATCTTCAAGATGAAGGAGTTTGTGACGTACCCTTCTAAAAAGAGAGAAAAAACTAGGACATCTCCAAAATGAAGGATGATGTAATAAACTCTCCAGAAACCCAAAAAGTTGCAATTCTGTCGAAAAAAAAAAGAGTATAGGCAGAAAGACCATTCTGAGAAAAGAGTATAGGATATCAAACTGCCAAATCTGCCAACAATCTTCTTTAATTTTGTGAAATTCTTTTATGAATGTCCTTTCACCAATCGCTTTTACAATATCAAGAATATCTTCTTTTCTGTTCATATCAAGGAAATTGATAGCTTCCTTGAAGAAAGCCAATTGAAAGCAATTTGAATTTGAATCTTGATTCTACGGAGTTAGCCCAATTGGATGTAATACTTTGGGTAGAAAAGAGGAAATATTTTCATACCAATATACATCAGTTTTAAGTATTTTGAATCAACAAACAATTTTTAACATTTTGGCAATATTTTCGTGTTGTTCCGACATGAAGTGAAGAGTTAGATGTCCATTTTGACACATCCTGGTATCACTTTTTGCCTCCTTGTGAGAGTAACCTTTGTCATCTTTTGCAACAACAACAACAACTACGCCTTCATCCCAAAACAATTGGGGTCGGCGATATGAACCAACAAAGAAAATCATTATGGGTCTTCCACATGAATCCTTCTCCTCCATTCATTTCTATCCAATGCCATGTCCTCAGTGAGGTTCAAAGCATTCATATCCTTTTCTATCACCTTCATCTATGTCTTTCTAGGCCTACCCTGACCTCTTTTAACTAATATATTTTCTCATTTCTCCATCCTTCTAACTGGAGCATCATTAGGTCTTTGTTGAATATGTTCAAACCACCGCAAACAATTCTCTCTTATCTTATTTTCAATGGGTGCAACGCCTACCTTCTTACGTATCTCCTCATTTCGAATCTTATCTTTTATTGTATTTCCACACATCCATCTCAGCATACGCATCTCAGCTACACTCATTTTTTGAATATGATGTCTCTTGGCAGCCCAACATTCTGTATCATATAGTAAAGTGGGCCTAATAGTCGTCCTATAAAACTTTCCCTTCAACCGCAATGGCATTCTATGATCGCACAACACTCCAGTTGCACTCTTCCATTTCATCCACCCAACCTTTATCCTATGATTTACATCTCCATCAATTTCTCCATACTTTTGAATGATAGATCCCAAATATTTGAAAGAATCATCCACCGGTATTTCTTGCTCACCAAGCTTCACTACACTCCCATCACTACTTCGTTGCTTACTAAATCGACATTCCATGTATTTTGTCTTACTCTTATTCAACTTAAAACCTCTTGCTTCCAATGTTTGTCTCCATAATTCTAACTTAGCATTAACCCCAGCTTTAGACTCATCAATCAAAACAATATCATCAGCAAACAACATACACCATGGCACATTTTTTTGAATTGATCTCGTAAGCTCATCCATCACTATAGCAAATAGGAAAGGGCTTAAAGCAGATCCTTGATGTAACCCAACCGTTATAGGAAAATTGGTTGTCACTCCTCCACAAGTGCGAACATTGGTTACTACTCCTTCATACATATCTTTAATTATACTAATGTACTTGAGAGAAACACCTTTCTTCATCATTGTCCACCAGAGAACGTCCCTAGGTACTCTATCATAAGCCTTCTCCAAATCAATAAAAACCATATGAAAATCTTTGTTCTTCTCTCTATTTCTCTCAATAAGTTGTCTAAAAAGATGTATAGCTTCTGTAGTTGATCTTTCAGGCATAAAACCAAATTGATTCTCCAATATCATGACAACCTTTCTCAACCTTTGTCATCTTTTGCGTTGTTGAAAAATTAGCCTTCTCTCTGAAAGGATAGCCTTTGTCATCTTTCGCGTTGTCGAAAGGATTCATCTTTCGCATTGTCGAAAGAATCGCCTTGCTCCTTTGGATCATCTTATTCATCTTTTGCGTTGTTGAAAGAATCGCCTTGTTCCTTTGGATCGCCTTTGTCATCTTTCGCGTTGTCGAAAGGATTCATCTTTCGCGTTGTCGAAAGAATCGCCCTGCTCCTTTGGATCGTCTTATTCATCTTTCGCATTGTCGAAAGAATCACCTTGTTCCTTTGGATCGCCTTTGTCATCTTTCGCGTTGTCAAAAGGATTCATCTTTTGAGTTGTCGAAAGAATCACCTTGCTCCTTTGGATTGCCTTATTCATCTTTCGCATTGTCGAAAGAATCGCCTTGTTTCTTTGGATCACCTTTGTCATCTTTCGCGTTGTCGAAAGAAATCATCTTTTGCGTTGTCAAAAGAATTGTCTTGCTCCTTTGGATCGCCTTTGTCATCTTTCGCGTTGTTGAAAGAATCACCTTGTTCCTTTGGATCGCCTTTGTCATCTTTCGCATTGTCGAAAGGATTCATCTTTCGCGTGGTCGAAAGAATTGCCTTTGTCATCTTTCGCGTTGTCGAAAGAATTCATCTTTTGCGTTGTCAAAAGAATCACCTTGCTCCTTTGGATCGCCTTATTCATCTTTCGCGTTGTCGAAAGAATTGCCTTGTTCCTTTGGATCGTCTTTGTCATCTTTCGCGTTGTCGAAAGAATTCATCTTTTGCATTGTCAAAAGAATCGCCTTGCTCCTTTGGATCACCTTTGTCATCTTTCGCGTTGTCGAAAAAATCGCCCTGCTCCTTTGGATCGCCTTTGTCATCTTTCGCGTTGTCGAAAGGATTCATCTTTTGCGTTGTCAAAAGAATCGCCTTGCGCCTTTGGATCGCCTTATTCATCTTTCGCGTTGTTGAAAGAATCGCTTTATTCCTTTGGATCGCCTTTATCGTCTTTCACATTGTCGAAAGGATTCATCTTTCGTGTTGTCGAAAGAATCGCCTTGCTCCTTTGGATCACCTTATTCATCTTTCGCGTTGTTGAAAGAATCACCTTGTTTTTTTGGATCGCCTTATTCATCTTTCACGTTGTCAAAAGAATTGTCTTGTTCCTTTGGATCGCCTTTGTCATCTTTTGCATTGTTGAAAGGATTCATCTTTCGCGTTGTCGAAAGAATCGCCTTTCTCCTTTGGATCGTCTTTGTCATCTTTCGCATTGTTGAAAGGATTCATCTTTCATGTGGTCGAAAGAATCGCCTTGTTCCTTTGGATCGCCTTTGTCATCTTTCACGTTGTCGAAAGAATTCATCTTTCGTGTTGTCGAAATAGTTGCCTTATTCTTCTTCAAAAAGTTGTCTTATTCGCCATCCAACTTACCATTTTCTATGTTCCCGTTCAGGTTAAGGGGTAAACCTAATTTTTTTGCAAAAGGTCATCTGTTTTAAAAGCCATTCAGTCTTAGTAATGAGATGTCCAAGATCAATCCCTTTTCAAGCTTTAGGGAACCCCCTTTCTTCTTTTTGTAAACCCCTCTCGAATTTATTGTGCAAAATTCGAAGGTCCTATCATGGTTTATTCATTTGAGGATTCCGTCTATCATCACCTTTCAGGTTAAGGGTTAAGTCTGAGCCTCATTTTTCCATGAGGTATCGTCCCCTTTTAGGTTAAGGGTTAAGCCTAAGCCTCGTTTTTCCATGAGGTACTGTCCCCTTTCAGGTTAAGGGTTAAGCCTGAATCTCGTTCTTCCATAAGGTATCTTTCATCCCATCTAGGTTAAGAGCCAGGTTTGAGCCTCATTTCGGTGAGGTGAATCTTCTTCTTTATTCTCCATTCCATATCTACCATTTTCCATCATCCAAGCCTATTTCTTTATACCCGGTCAGATTTTCCTAACTGAGGCATTTTTTATATAGTCCAAATTTGGTGTGTTTTTCTTTGCCACTAAGCTCGGTCTTCAACCGGCTTAGTAGCAAAAAGGGGCATCTATAAACACCTTAAATTTTCACCCTCATCCAGTGCTTACATTTCATATGTCACTGCATATTATTGCATGCATTCGACATATCATTTCATTGCATTACATAGCATTGCATGTCATTGCATCTCATTATCGAGATCCATAACTTCTGTTTTCAAAATATTAATCCAGATTCGAGTTTTTAAAACTCTTCTTTCGAAATTAATTTCAAAACCTAGGTTTTAAATCGATATTTTTGCCATTTGCCAAACCCCAGGATCTTATATTTCAAAATGTTTCCCTCAGAAAACAATTTGGATTCATTTTAAACTCAATTTCAATTGATTTTAATTCTCAGATGAGACTCATTTAGGTGGTGTCGCTTCTGAATCCCTTTATTTATCAAAAATCTTAAAAAATTTAGAGTTCTAGTCGGATCACGACTCTATATTTTTATCTTTTTGAATCTTTTTAAAACTCCATTTTAATTTTAAACCAGTTGTGGTCATATCCCTTGCCCATTCTCGTCGTTTTTGGCCAAAATTTCAGAATCCCGGTTCAATCAGGACTCTTTTTCCAGAATCCTAGTTGGATCATGACTCTCTTTTTTCAGAGTCCTAGTCGGATCAGAACTCTATTTTTTACTACTCTTTTACCTGTTTTTGAAAAAACCTATCGAAATCCTTTGTTTTTTTGTCAAAATTCTAGAGTCCTGGTTGAATTAGGACTCTTTCTTAGAGTCCTAATTGAATCAGGACTCTATCCCGATTTCATCCATTATTTCTAATTCTCACTTGTTTTCAAAACCTTTTCATCTGATTTTCAAAATCTTTCATTTTAACCAAAACTTTAGAGTTTTAGTCGGATTAGGACTCTTTCTCAGAGTTGCAGTCGGATCAGAACTCTATCTTTCATCGTTATTCTTACCTGTTTTTAATCAAATCTTTCAAAATCTTTCAAAGAGAAGTCAAAAACTCAGAGTTTTAGTTGAATCAGGACTCTGTTTGAAGAGTCCTAGTTGGATCAGGACTCTGGCTCTGATTTCAATCTTGAGAAAATCTTTCAAAAATCCTTCTATTTATCCTTTCAGGAATCAAAATTGTTATACCTTTATCATGGAAATTCAAAATTCTGGGATTTTATCCCAGAGTCCTGTCGAATCAGGACTCTATCCTAGAATCCTGATCGAATTAGGACTCTATCCAAAGTTTGTTTTCTCACTTCATTTTCACTGGTTTTTAAAAAGCTTTGTCTAAATCTCATCATTTGTTTTTCAGAAAACCAAAAATTTTCAGAGTCTTAGTCGAATTAGGACTCTTCTTCAGAGTCCTAATCAGATCAAGACTATGAACCGAACTTTAATTCTATCTTGGTTTCACTTGTTTTTCAATATCTCCTCATTTGTTTTCTCAGAAAATCCAAAATTCTAAGAGTCCTAGTTCAATTAGGACTCTATTACTAGAGTCTCAGTTGGATCAGGACTCTGTTTTGATTTTAATACTTGTCATTATTTTCACTCTTTTCACAAGTACTTTCAGTTGTTTTTCATAAAATACCAAAAAAATATAGAGTTTTAGTCTGATCAGGACTCTGTCCCATAGTCCTAATCCAGTCAAGAGTCTGTTCTAAAGTTTGTTTTTACTTCTATTTTCATTTCTCTTCATTTGTTTTCAAAAATTATGTCATCTTGCAGAGTTCAGTTAATTCAGAACTCCATTTCGGAGTTTTGGTTGAGTTAGGACTCTAACTCTAACTGTATTTTTCAACTTGTTTTTACCAGTTCTGATAAAATCTTTCAAAAACTCCTTCATTTGCTTTTAAAATCTAAAATCTCAGAGTCCTAATTAATTTAGGACTCTGGTCCAGAATTTCAGTTCGTTTAGAACTCTATTTTCAAACCTTTGAATTTCACTTGTTGATTTTAATCCCCTTTTAAAGCTATTTTCAGTCTTTATTTCAAAATTTTCAAAACTTCGATGTGGGGCCCAACCAGTTGGCGCCATATCTGGGGGAGTTATGACCTAGTCAGAACTCTATGCTATTTCAAAATTTTCAATCTCAAAATCTACTTTTGAATATCTTTTGAAAAACCTCTCATTTTCATGTTTTAAAATCGTTTTTTGAAAATTCAAGTGGGGCCCACTCTGGATGGTGCCACATTTGCAAAAGTCAGGGTTAGACTAGGGTTAGTCATAGTTCTAGTTAGTTTAGAGGTTATGAATCTATAACAGTCCAAACTTGATTTTAAAAATCATATTTTTTTACTTTACATTTTAACCTTGATTTTAATGTTTTAAATTAAGGTTTTTGAAAAATGCCAAGTGGCACCACATTTGGGAAGTTCCCTAAAACATTTAGAAGTTTAATTGGGGTTAGTTAGGGTCCCTTTAGGGTTAGGAAACCACAAAAAATCATCCTCCCTTTGTGGTTTTAGATAGAGTTTGAAAAAGTCAAAGTTAGGTATTAATTAGTCCTAATTATATGGGTTTTGAAAAAACTATAAAAAGGGGTCTTTAGAGGGGTCAAAGGAGGGTATCTTCTCCCCCAATTTCGTGGCCTCTCTCTCTCCTTTCTACAGCCCTCTCCTTTCTCCTTGCATCTGCATCCATCTAAGGTATGTTTTTCTAATTTTTTTTATGCTTTTGTTTTTCCTTATTTTACCATGATTTCACCATGGGAGTCTTTTGTTTCATGAATTTAACCATAGAATTCATCCAAGAACCTCAAGTTTGGTCTAAGAAGATGATCTAACCTTGTTTAGTTCTGTATTTTGATATTTTAATCCATTAGAATCATTTTTCATGTTCTTAACCAAAGAAGCATGAGATTTATCCGTTAAATTGATTAAATCCATGATTTCAAATGTAAAATTAATTTCAGCCATAAATTCTCTGCGTTTTATTTATTTTTTTATCATATTAATGTTCATTGCATGTGTTTCAACATTAAATTTAATTTTGTTTTGCTGTTTAGGTGTTTTTTATTGTTTTTCATTGTTAAATCATGTTTTTTTAATGTTTTATTGGATTTTCATGTGTTTTGATTCTAGATCTGTAAAAAGCATGTTATTTCACATTGAAATATTTGTTAGAAATTGCTGATTTTTTTATATGTGATACACGGATATGTTTTTGAGTTTGTGTAAAAAATTAGATGTTTTGGGATTCGGGAACCCTGTTAATAAAATACAAAGTCAAATCGGGATTTCTGATGATTAAAATCGTTGTTCAAATTCAAGCATAACTTTCAGATGCGTTATTTCTTTTATCTGATATCCGATTCGAGATCTGTAAAGTAAAGTAGATTTATGTTAATGTCAGCTATTTACTCTAAAATTTTCATAATTTTTTGTCACTGTTTAATATTTTTCCTTTGTCAGAAAGTTGGATCTATGTTTTAAAACTCGTTATGATTTACTAAAACCCTAAACCAAATTATACTGATCATTGATCTTTAATTGTAGATTCGATTCATGATCTGTAAAAAAGGAAGCTATTTATTTTTCTGTTTATTATTCACTACTAAAATATAAAAAAAATTTGATAAAGTATGTTATTTTTTTCTGTATTTTCAACTGGAAGTGCCTGTTTTAATCAATTTTATATTCGTTAAATTTAAGTTCAGACTGCCGAAATGATATCTCCCTAACCAAAGATGATTTTTCTGATCTGTAAAAAGGAGATTCTTTGTTTTTCTATATACTATTTCTTTCTAAAATTTCAGAAACTTACTTGGTGAATTAGCTCCCGATTTGGGTCTGGCACTGAAATTGGTACATGACCGCGGGTAAAAATAGCATATTTTAAGGTTTTAATTCAATTTTTGAATTAAAATAATGTCAAAATATATTCTTATGATTCCAATCTCATTTTAGGGTGATAACAAGTGCAGGTGCCAATTTTTTTAAATTTTAAAACCCATTTGATACTTAGATGAGCCAAATTGCAAAACAGGATGCCAGTAGGATCCTGAAACCCTACCAAAATCATGTTTTTCATGATATTTCTGAATTTTTGTGTATAAGTTCATGTTTTTAGGGTTTTTTCATGTTTATAATCATGTTAAGACACTTCATGGTCGATTTTATGTTTATTTGATTTTATTTAAACCCTAAATCCCAAGTTTTCACCAAAATTTATTTCAAAAAACCCTGATTTCAAGGTCATAGTCTTGCTATCGGGGGCATTTTGGTCATTTGACCTCAATTTCGAAATCCCTAACCTAGATTTTCTTATTTTTTATCATAGCATATCACTTTATGTTTGATTTATCTTCCTTTAAATCCTAAAACCTCATTTTCATAAAATATCTTTCTGAAATCCCTGATTTCAAGGCCATAGTCTTGCTATCAGGGGTATTTTGGTTATTTTGACCTAATTTCAAAATTTTTAAATCCCATTTTCATATTTATTTAATTTTATCTTATATTTCATTATGTTTATCTAAGGAAATCATGGAAAAAAGCTTATATCTAGCAAAATCCAGCAATTTCCAGATATTGTTGGATAAACCTAGAAAAGCCGACATATCTTCACTAACAAGCTTTTCTAGTTTTGCAGGAACATTCAAGAAGAAGACCTTTCTTTATTTTTCTTTATTTAATTCAATGTAAATATCAAATGTAATATTTGGAATAAGATTTACATTTTCTGCTTAGAATAGGATTGCATTGCATATAGTTTGAACTTTAATATATAACTGTTGTGCTTGTCAATTCATGCACATTTTTACAAATCCACCATGGTCTACACAAATGGCACGTGCATAAGCTCTTATGGAGTTGACAAACTCAGTGAAATTCGTATTTATGGTCATAGTCAGATAACGAATGAGACTCAGATTTGTGATCTTCGTATTAGCCACATTCAGCCTACACTCTTAGGCTAACTTCAAAATGCACTGCATTTTTCAAAACTTAAAAGGATTTTCTCAATTCTTCAAAACAATGTCTTTCAAATCCAGATTCATTCATTTCATTCAATTTGCAAATTCTAATTCCAATTCCAATTCCAATTCTAATTCTAAGAAATCGATTTTCTTAAAAAAATTTAAGTCTTACTTAGAAATTGATTTTCTCAAAACTCTTAGCTTTTAAATGGTATTTCAAGTATTTTTCAAAGTTCAAAATTCAATTTTCTAAGTTATATATTCAATTTCAAAGTTTGAATTCAGAGAAATCAAGTTTTCCAAAGTTACTTGGAATTTCTCAGAAATCCATTTTCACAAAACACTTGGATTCTTCAGAAATCGGTTTTCATTTTCCTCAGAAATATTCTTTCACCATGATTCACGATTTTCCAAGTGACATCTTTTCTAAGAATTGTCCAAATATTTCAAATCTCAAAGCAAATATCATGTTTTCAAATTTACATTTTTAGAAAATTTATAGCACATGTATGATTCTTTGTGCATTTAGGAAATAGAACACGATTTAGACAAGTTGAGCAAAGCTAAGCACACTTTTGATCTTTGGTTCAATTACCCCTGGTAAAGGCGACAGAAATGGTTAAACCTCATACCGACAGGCGAGTCCCATTCCTCGAAATTATCCCGCATTTTAAAAACGGAAGCGAGTTATTTTCAAAATCTTTTTCAAATGTCAGTTTGACTTGCAAAAGTAAAATTTTGCGATGATAACAAAGACAATGACGAATAAGAAAGGCTTAGAAGGAGAAAGAGGAAGGTGTGCCTTGATTTGGGGTGAGCCGCCATTTCTTCTTCATCGCTCTCTTGTAGTTGCTTCTTCTATTCCTCGTACTTGATAGTAAACCACTTTGCAGAATGATGAAGCGAATTAAGTAGGGCGTAAATGGATCAAATACTGTCTAGATCATGCTAGATCCAAAATCGAATCAGCAGATTGGATGGTTCAAGTGTTGAAAAAAATTGTGTGGGCCTACATACGTTGAACCACATATTATAGATTTCTTAAGTTGAGGCCCAATTATGTGATCTAATTCAGTTGGGTCATGTGATATCTCATAGTATGGTACACTATGTGGAGAGACCTTCTTTGTCTATAATTTTGTAATGGGCTAAATTGGAGATAGACTCATAATCATATTAGGTTGTAGTCCCCAAACCTTATATAATGGCCTTCTCTTCATACCCCCCAAAGAGAATTCAGTTATTTTCTCATTAAGTTTAGAGAAAGAAAAAGGGTCACGTATACAAGTTTTGTAAGATCATACCCGTCAACGATCTATCAGTGCGCTTATGAATTCAGGTATGCTTTCGCATTAAGTTCTTTTTCAGTTTTGATATCAACGATTTAGCGAGAACATAAAAATTTGTCCTCTTTAGTTATTTCGGTAGATTTACAAATTCAACAATTGGTATTAGATCACATGTTCCTGATAAATCATTAAAAAATTATAATTTTATATATTTTGTATTTTTTCTTTTCGACGATGATCCATCAAGATTGTTGGATCATCGTCGAGCATAATGGAGTTATTGTTCCCCCATTCAGATCGCAAGACGACGTCTATCCATTCAGATCGTTGGACGATGCCTGACTATTCAAATCATCAAAGAGCGCTTGTCTGTTCAGATCATTGGATGGTGCCTGCCTATTCAGATCTTCGGACAAGGTTGGTAGGCAGCCGATCAGTCCAGACAATCTTAGGTCTGTTGATATCTCAATGTTATTTTTGGGCCAGCGCCAACGACTTTCACCGGCCGATGGCTTATGCAGTGTGATTCGGTCCTTCGGGCCGGCAGACATCGTCATCCAGATTCATTGTCCGCTGGCAGGATCTTGCGTCAGGCTCAGTCTTCAAGCATGTCTTTTGATCGGTAACCCTCGGCTGATTTGTATACATGCCATTGTGTTGTCCCTAGATGGTTCAATCATTTGGTCAGGGTCGTCACTGTACCGATTGTTGTGACTCACTGAGTAAGTGTTTGGTTGATGTGGCATAACTCGGGTCAATTCAGCTTTCAACCGAATTGACAACTTGGGTTATAAAGTGTTGCATCAATATGTGAGTCAGTTTAGCGCATTGTTGAGCATCTCGATTGGGGCAAACCGACTTGGTTGACTGTCCGAGGTTGGTTTGGCTTATGGTATGGGACGGTTCAGCAGTTTTCGAAGATGTTGTCTGGCTTATTCACCCTCTATGCAAGAGACTGAATCGGCCTTCTGGTTCTGGTCGGTTCAATCCTGGTGCACATGGTCGGTTCGGCCCATTGTTGTGCAAGGTGCTAATTTCATCTGCAACCCAAGTCAGTCCAGTGCTCAGTTAGAGATCGAACCAGATGAGGCGGCATACGAAAGGTGGCAGGGTCTCATGACCCGGATCAACCCCATTCGGTTGTGGGGCTGAGCTAAGTCGAATGGCATACTTTGTGGGTTGGGCCTGGTGAAGGCCTGAGCCACTACTTAGGTCTGCACCTGGTTGTGTATAAGACGGTCAGGCCCAATTTGGGTCAGACTATTTTTTGGACCCATGCACTATGCGTTATAAAAAAAAAATTTGAGGATTTTATAGGGCTATTTTATGTGCATTATGGGTCACTTTGGTGGGATGATATTCTATTACTTTTTGGCTCATGTATATTATTGTGCTTGCTTTATTTTTCATATGCACTTATTGACATATTTGAATGTTGGTATTATTTTTTATTCTGGTTTCAATATTCTAAACTGAATTAGTTGAATCAATATATTGCCAAAGTAACCCATGTCGTATAGATTAGTTCATTTTGAAATCTTGAGATGTGTATATGTTTACAGTTCATGCGAATAGTGATCAGCTCAAATGAAGATTACTATTTGGCTGAACCCAAACATATACTTTTAGTAATAAATATGGGATAGTTGTACAGTTTTTTTTATGTGAATAACAAGTCGGTCCAAAGAAAGACACGTTGTTTGACATGAATAATTGTCCATGTTTGATTACTATATGAAGAGTATAACTTACAAGTTGACACTTTTGTCCAAAGACTAAGTGTCAATGTTGTGTTGGCTATCTTGTAATAGGATTCACTATTGTTTAAATATATTACTTTATGTTATTGCATGTGAAATGTATGTTAATCGTAAGCCTGTTTATTTTTTATTTAGTTAATGTTTTTATTTCTACGATATCTAAAAACATTAATTTTATCTCTGTTTTGAGTGGTTCTAATTTCAAAAACTAGAAAGAGAATGTTATGATTATTCTCGAATGCATGAATTTGGATCTTGCACTATGAGAAGATTAACTCGTGCTCTTACGAATAGAAGTTCTGCTGAGGATAAAAAAACTCTGAGAGGTGGGATCGATTTAATCGCATGAGTCTCATGATCATGAAACGTACAATTCCTGAATCCTTCAAGGGAACCATGTCCAAAGAGGTAAATGTCAAACGTTTCTTTGAAGAAATTAAAAAGCGTTTTGGGAAAAACAAAAAGGTTTAGACAAGTACTCTTATTTCAAATCTTGTCTCAATGAGGTATAAGGGCAAAGAGAATATTAGGGAGTACATTATGGAGATGTCTCATCTTGCTTCAAACCTCAAAGCACTAAAATTAGAGTTATCTGAAGATTTACTTGTGCACTTGGTTTGGATATCTCTTTCTGCATAATACAATCAATTATAACTGTTAGAAAAAAAATTGAACTCTTAATGAGCTCATTTCACACTGTGTGCAAGAAGAGAATAGGGTGAAGCAAGAGAAGACTGAGATTGCTCATTTGGCAGTATCCTCTAAGGACAGGTTTAAAAAAATGACTAAGGAAGCTACAGTTAACCCTCAATCGCAGAAAAAACAGAAAAGACATGAGGACCCAAAGTCTGGTTGTTTCTTTTGCAAAGGGTAGGGTCACATGAAGAACGATTGTACCAAGTATCATGTCTGGCGTGAGAAAAAATGTACGCTCCTTACTTTAGTTTATTCTGAAGTTAATTTGACTTATGTGCGCGAACACACTTGGTGAATGGATTTTGGTGCTACCACTTGCATAAGTGTATCTATATAGGGTTGCCTAAGTTACCAACCATCAATTGATGCTGAAAGATTCATCTATGTGGGCGATGGCAAAATAGTTGTAGTTGAGGCAATAGGGACCTTTAGGTTAGATTTGAAAGAAATATTTATTATGTCATCTTTTAGGCAAAAAATTGGTTTCTATTTTCATTTTGGACAAATACGGTTATTCTTGTTTATTTGAAAATAATGAATTTAAATTATTTCTTAATTTAAATCTTATTGGGACCAGTTCTTTATTTGTGGTTGATAACCTTTATTTGCTTAATATTATTGCCTCATATAATAAAACCTTGCATTTTAGTGTTTGTGGTACAAAACAAAAATTAACAAATGAGAAATCTATTTTATTATGGCATAAGCGCTTAGGTCACATTTCTAAACCAAGAATTGAAAAACTTGTGTTGAGTGATATTCATGATTCTCTTGATTTCACTGACTTTCAGGTTTGTGTTGAGTGTATAAAAGAGAAAAAAATATAAGGAAATTAGGTGCAGAAAGGAGAACAAACGTCTTAGAACTAATTCATACAGATATTTGTGGATTCTACCCTACGATTTTTTAGAATGGTTAACAATATTTTATTACGTTCATAAATGACTATTCTCCTTATGAGTACCTATATTTAATTCATAAAAAGTCTCAGGCCCTAGATGTGTTCAAATCATTTAAGACCGAAATTGAAAACCAACTTGGCAAAAGAATTAAGGCTATCAGATCTGACCGTGGTGGTGAGTACTATGGTAGATATGATGGATCAGGTGAACAATGTCCAGGGCCCTTTGCTAAATTTCTAGATAAATGTGGGATTGTCTCTCAGTATACAATATTAGGCACTCCTAGCATGAATGGTGTTGCTGAAAAATGAAACAGGACTCTTAAGGATATGATAAGGAGTATGATTTCTCATTCTACTTTACCTGAGTTCCTTTGGAAAGAAGCATTAAAGACTGTAGCCTATGTATTGAACATGGGTATCCTCTAAAGCAGTAACCAAGACCCCATATGAATTGTAAACAGGCAGAAAGCCTAGTATGAAACACTTTCATATTTGGGGATGTCCAGCTGAGGCTAGGCCCTATAAGCCATGTGAAAAAAAAATGGATTCCAGAATAGTTAGCTGCTATTTTGTTGGGTATTTTGAAAGGTTCAAGGGCTATACGTTTTATGACCATATAAATAAGTTCTTTTTCAAAACGAAAAACAATTGTTTCTTTGAGGGTGCTGAGTTTGGAGGGAGTGATAAAGTAAAAGATATTGCTTTTGAAGAAGAGTTTTTTTCTTTTCCTATAGTTGTAGTTGACAATGATCAAATTTCTATTCCTAACAATGTTTAAACAAATTTGGATCAAGGCAATCATTTATATCTTTGTCCAAAATCAAGCTTTTACTCCTGGGGTTCAAACTCAACAACTTCAAGAAACACTTCAAGAACCAGTGCCATTAAGAAAATCCACTAGAGAGAGAAGAAGGGTAATTTAAGATGATTATATTGTCTTTCTACAAGAATATGAGGGTGATATTGGCCTAAGGGAAGATGATTCAATCAACTTTCAATAAGCTACACAAAGTTCTAACTCACAAAAGTAGATTGAAGCAATGCATAAGGAGATTAAATCTATGAGAAACAATGACGAATGGGATCTTGTCTCATTATTTGAAGGTGTGAAACCCATTGATTACAAATGGATATTTAAAATCAAAAGGGATTCAAAGGGTAATGTGAAAGATATAAAGTTCATCTTGTTGCAAAAGGATTTACTCAAAGGGGAGGCATTGACTACATAGAGACTTTCACTCTTTTAAGATTATGATGACACTTGTGACTCATTATAATTTAGAGCTGCATCAAATGGATGTTAAGACTGCATTCCTTAATGTAGACATTGATGATACAATATACATTGTCCAGCCAAAATATTTTGACTTTGGCGATGCCAAGAAAATAGTTTGCAAACTAAAGAAATCCATCTATGGACTTAAGCAAGCTTCCCGTCAGTGGTATCATAAATTTCATCAATTTATCCTCTCATTTGGTTTTGAGATGAATGTGGTTGATGAATGCATATACCATAAGTTCAGTAGGAGTAAATTTATTTTTTGGGTTTTGTATGTCGATGACATATTGCTTGCCAGCAATGATATAGATATACTGCAAGAAACCAAGAGATTTCTGACGAAGAAATTTGAAATGAAAGATTTTGGTAATGACTCTTTTGTATTAGGGATACAAATACATTGAGACCGTTCTCGGGGTATTCTTGGATTATCACAAAAAAACTATAGTGAAAGGATTCTGGATGGCATGAAGGATTGCAAACTAGGGAATATTCTTGTTGCTAAGGGAGACAAGTTTAGTCTTGTTTAGTGCCCCAAACACCAGTCTAAAATTAAGGTTATGCAAAAGATTTCATATGCATCTGTTGTGGGAAGTTTTATATATGCTTAGGTATGTACGCGTTCGGATTTAGCAGATATCTTAGTAACCTAAGTATGGATTATTGGAAAACAGACAAATGGGTTATGTGACATTTGAAGATAACAAACGGTTACATGCTCATATGCAAGAAAATAGATCAGTTGGAGATCATTGGGTATTCTGGTTCTGACTTTGCGGGATGCCAAGACAGTTGCAGATCCATGTCAGGTTATATTTTTCTATTGATCGGAGGAGCTATTTCCTTAAGGAGTGCCAAGCCGACACTCATTGCTTCTTTCACCATAACAACAAAATTTATAGCTTGTTATGAGGCATCCAACCATGGAATATGACTACGTAATTTTGTCATAGGGCTGCAATTTTTGGATAATATTGAGGGATCACTTAAGTTATTCTATGACAATAATTTAGCAGTGTTATATTTCAATAACAGCAAGAGTTCCTTGAAGTTAAAGCATATTGACATTAAGTTCCTTGTTATTAAAGAAAGAGTGTTGAATGGTCAAAAATTGATAGAACATATTGGCATAAACTCCATGATTGCATATTCGCTTACTAAAGGTTTGTCACCCAAGGTCTTTTACGAGCATACTGCTCGAATAGGTGTTTTATCATTTTATGATATGCTGGTTTAGTGAAAGTTTGTATTTGAACGTTCTATGATATAATAAAGTTTTTTGTTTGCTACTTTGGTATAAAGTTAAAGTTTTAGTTTCATTTTATACTCATTATGTTGTGATCTCACTAAAGTTTTCAGGAAAGACTAGTTGAAAATAGGCATGTCTGATCACATTGCATGTAATTTTCATGCTTCATATCTATACTTGATCCATGACATTTGGTTATGTCGATATATGCGATCATTGATGGGTTCAATTATGTTACTTGTAATGAAGGTTGCTTTGGTTCTATGTTAGCATGATCAATGGACCGGATTGGTAGAGATATCAATTAATAAGATAGTATTTTTGAGCTCATAAGGTTATAATGTGTGATTATAAGATTACGTATGCGACCCAAGTGAGAGATTGCTGGAAAAAATTGTTTAGGCCTACATATGTTGAACCACACATTATAAATTGTCTTAAGTTTAAGCTAGGTTTATGTGATCTAATCTGATTGGGCCATGTGATATCTCATATGTGAAAAGACTTGCTCTGTTTACAATTCTGTAATAGGTTGAATTGAAGACAGACTCCTAATCACATTAAGTTGTGGTCCTCAAACCTTATATAATGACCTCTCTTCAGACCTTCCATTTTTCAGAAAGAGAATTCAGCCCTTCTCTCATTAGGTTTAGAGAAAGGAAAAAGGTCACGTATACAAGTTACTACAAGATCATACCCATCAATGATCTACCAAAACACTTATGGATTCAGGTACGCTTTTGCATTAAGTTTTGTTTCAGTTTTGATCTCAAAGGTTTAGCGAAAACATGAAAATCGGTCCTCTTTAGTTGTTTCAGTGGATTTATAAATCCAACACCAAGCTCATATTTGAATCAGATCCAATGAAGTAGGGCTGAATCTGAATCTAAAATATACGTGGAATGGAATCATATTTGGATCCCAATTCAATGAGATCCGATATTAGAAAAAGTTTAGTATTTCTCCACTTACCCCTAGTTCGAATCAACATGCCGGCACTCATGCAAAGCAAAGGCAGGGGAGTGTTCACATACAATGTTGTGAGAAGTTGGTTGTTGCTTTTGGGCTTTTGAATGTGCAAGATTGAAGACCACTCCTTATCATGAAAAATCAAAGGATATGTGTTAACGTGACGATTGTCACCTTGTAATCAAACTAATTTCCAAGATCTATTATCAAGAATAGGGATGGCAGTGGCCTTTCAAAAAAAAAAAAAAGAGGGATGGAAGTGGATCGGGAAAAAGAGAGATCAATTCGAACATGCCTCATTTGTAGTGGGGATGGAGGACATAAAACAGGAAATGGACTGAGGATGGATGTGAAAATCAAAACCCGTGTGGGGATGGACTTACTCTTGCCCCCACCCTATCCCGGATTCCCGTTAATGAAATTACTAATATACCTTTAATATATTATAAAATAATATTTAAATCATATATGTATAACCTTAAGTTCTCCCTTCCTAATCCTAAAAAAACAGGTTCCCTTTCTCTCATCTCTCCTTTCTCACCTTCCTCTAATAATTCTAAAGAACGACCATTTAAATCCTGTACTAGGGGGAAACGGAGATTAACTCACCCCATTTGCGATGGGGATGGAGGACATGAAACAGAAAATAGACTGGTGATGGAGGGCAAATTTTTGAGATGGGGTAGGGGTGGAGAGCTTGTCCCCCCCCCCCCCCCCCCCCCCCCCCCCAAGTCAACTGTCATCCCTACTTAAGAGATAATTGTTTGGGATGGTATTCTCTTTCATCACTTCAAAGAAGGGTGTTGCACTTGTGGGGATTATCCGCTAATGGATTAGGCCTCAAGTTTTTTTTTTTTTTACATGGAGAAACCACTTCCAGGATCATAGACCTAATCGCCCTGCCTATCATACTTAAAGGTCACTGTCTAGGCAGCATAAAACTCAATGGACTTACCCTTTGCCCCCTAGGCAGTCTCCACTTTTCAACTTATACAAGGGTGACTTCCATGGGATTTGAACCTAGCAACCTATGTCCCAGACAACTACGCCAAACGAGCCAGGATCAGGTGTCATCACATGACACACTTTGAGTGTGCCTCTGCACCTTGCTGCCCCTTCATCTGCCTTTGGGCCCCACAACTGACACTGTCAGCCAAAGATGGAAGGCACCAGGAACAGTGGCACACTCAAAGTGTGCCATGTGATGGCACCTGATCCTGGCTCACGCTAAACCCCTTTGGGGCTTAGGCCTCCAAGTTGTTCATGTAAATGTCAACAATGTAAAGAGGTTCAAATTGAATTTCAGACACTGATTACACCAAGTGATGGGGATGGAATCCCATGATCCCATGCTCGGTTACCAAAAGATAAATCAAGTACTTGAAGCTGCAATGTCCCACCACAGTTATTATTCAACGTACCACTGGGGTTTTGAACCTGCAATGTCCCACCACAGGGAGACGTGCACTGACAGCTCCTACCAACCATGCCGAGACCCCGAAGATTGAATGGCTTGTAATAAGCAGCTTTGCTCCATGCTTATCACTATAAAAGAATATTCCGACTCTCATGCCTTGGCCTCCCAACACCATTCCTTCTCATATACTGATAGCGTGCTGAATGCAATCTAGAGATAACCCTATGGTACCTGCTGAACTTGCTTAGAGATCAGAAACAATCCAAGGTTTTGAATGGGTTCTATTGCTTATTCATTTTACCAACATCACTATTGTAAGACGGTGTAAAGAAAAAAAAATCAAGTTCAAATCATCCAATATCTCACAAACAGATTCTCATTCCAATGTAACAGAAAAACTAACAGCAGTTTCTGATGGAATACAAATACATTATCTATTAAAAACTCAAAATCACCACCCTAGTCTAAAGCCATACCTATAAGAGTGAATACAGAGACTAAGTAGTCAAGCATCCTATGATATGAATAGGCAAAAATGGGGATTTTACAGACCTTAATATCCCAATCGTCCAAAAAATGTGCCTTTTCTTGGGCCACACATTGAAAAGAAAATGGGAAACAAGAAATGACCCCGTCAAAAGAATCTCAGTTTGCCCTTTTTAATTGATGATTTTGCTTTTCCCAAACGGCACAACGCCTTCTCAGCACCATTCATGCCAGAGCAAGGCTCCGAGCCTCCCAATGTTACTGCAAAATAAAGATAAATGGTGCACAAGGCGGCCAGGAGCACAAGCATAGTTAAGAGAAAACGGTGCCGACCAAGCAGAGTTGCCCATCCTTCCCCATCATCGCGAGTTTGAGCCTGCTTACGGACTGCTGATGACAAAGGTAACACCGCACTCTGTGATCTCCTATGTCTTGGACTTGGATCATGGGGATCATCCAGAACCATGGTTATCCTGGCTTCTTTTAATAACAGATAATGACCTTGTTCTATACAATATTGAGTGTTAAAATAAAGGTTATATGACCAAATTTCCAATTATTAAACAACAAAAATATTCGCCATGATAGAGAACGAAGATAATCAAAACATTTGCCATGGTAGACTATGAAGACAGCAGAAATATGCTCATCCAGTTAACTATTATTTCATACTCATGCTGCCAAGATTGAGCTTATATGCTAATTGACCTCAGCATTCATCCATGAGATTGAATTGATTTTAATGCATAATTAAAACAGTAAAAAAATCTCTTCAATTAACCACAAATCAGGGTAGTTCAAAGTGAAACTCAGAACAGAAATCACATGACAAGAAGAGCTAAAACAGAAGAGCAACACTTCATGACATCATGGTATCCAGATGGACAAGCTCAATTTCTTGCATGGCAACTGTAAATTATGATTAAAAAAGAAAAAAGTGCACATGGAAACATAACGCTGACATCCGAGGGATGTGCATGAAAATGACAAAACCAGAAAAACAAAAATACCAAATTAGCACTGAATCGACATAAAAAAAGTTAGATTAGAATTCTGTAGATAAATATGACATCACTCGCCAAGGTATGGTCAAAATTAGCAAAAGGTTGAATTCACTTATGGTTGAGTGAAAATACTACAGTTGTAAGAAATATTAATTACTTGAAGTGGAGATTTTTTTTGTTTAATTTGCAGTTTCCTTGATGAATTGAAATAAATTATTCATGTTCACTGCAACCACTGCCCTTTATCTCCTTATCCATCTCTCACTTTTTCTTTTCAATTCACACAGGTTCTAGAGTCCATCGCCATTTAATCTGCTAAAGCCTATCCAAAATATAACAACATTCTGTTCTTAAGCTGAAAAAAAATATCACATTGAAAGTTTTATGCAGACTAAAATAAAAATAGTAGGCATAACAAATGTACAACTGTAGCTGCTATGTTCAAAATACCACAATAAACAAATATATTTTGATCATCAATATGAAAACCCCAAGAGAAGGATGATAAACTGAATTTATTGCAACCTTATCCACAAAATAAATCTATCAAGATAACATTATATTACATTCAAATTGTCAGAAATAGATTCTATCATCACTTTGCTATCTTCCTTTATTTTTGCTTTTTATTTCAACTTTCCAAAAAGATATTGTAAGGTTTCAGCATTGGGAACAGCGTTTATGTCTGGGCACACACACAAACCCCACATGTATGTATGTGTATGTATAATCTCATGAAAAGTACATATAAGTGTTAAAAGATAATCATGTATCATACATACATGCGTGTATATATATGTATATATATATATATTATGTTGTACCCAAAATACCCGATAGGGGTATTTTGGTTTTTTTATCATGTAGTTTTCTCTTAGGTTTATTTTCTCTTTTCCTATTTTCTTATTTTTTATTTCTTTATTTTTCTTTTATTAAATGTATCACATGGGACCATTGGGGGCCCCACTTGTGTAGTCGTTGGGGTGCCCAACGGTCATAAATATGACCATTGGGACTCCCCAACGACTACCTAGTGGGAGCCCCAATGGCCCCCTCAATCTCCCTTTCTCCTCTTGTATATAAAGGGGTCTCCCCCCCTTCTCAAGGTGTGGTTTTGGGGTTTTACCTCCCACCAATAATGAAGATCATTATTTTTTAGCCTTTGTGGCTTTGCCCCTTCGTGGGTTTGTGTGTTGGCACTTTATGTGCATTCAGTTACCCCTTAGTGGGGGGGTGTATTCGCACTTCATGTGCATGTTTATTGGTTCATTCTTGAACCTACTGTATTCAAAGTCATTTCCTAATAATAAGGATATTCCCAATTTTTACTCTGTTGCAATGGATGTCAGCAAGTGTGAATGCAATCAACTACAATGTAAATGTAAAATTAGCAATGTCGCTTTGCCACCACAATGTTCAATGCAGCTGGGTAATGGCAATCCATTTCTTGACCAACAAGATCCTTCTGTAAACATATGAAGCAAATCCTTCCGACCAACTCCCACAAATCGAAAATAACAAAAAAAAATAATAATAATGTAGGTAATGAGAATATCATGCAAAGAAAAAATCACCCACAGAAAGTTATGTCCTTTTATTGCTTGTAAAAAAGAAAACACAAAGTTGAACATGCAACCATGATAAATAAATCAAAATATGTGATTAGAATTTGTTCTTTTTTTCATCTAAATCCAGTTAGTTTGGAACATATACTACACCATGTTTAGCATGGCATAGCTGATGGGTAATTGACATATTCCTCCATCCCAAACCACATATGCATTTACAAACACAGAAAGATAATGGAAAACAGCCAAGCATACAGAAAAGCCACAACTCAAGCTGACAATCGTTAGCTTCAATCACTGCTTCAATCATCAACTCTGAGAACTGCATTCATTCAACTAAATGATGTGATATAGTGACGAATACAACCATCACATGTGGAATCGAACTTATAACTTTGCAACGCATTCATTGCCAAAAGGAGAAAAAGGAACCTAAGACAGCTGCAGATAGGAGAAAGTGGGTATAGAAACAGATAACATACCTAGCCTAAAGAAGGACACAAAGTATCAGAGCAGAAACAGAAACAGGATAATACATAACGTACAATGATGAAGCAGAGGAAAATTTGACAATGAAGTATGCAGTACCATTACTTCATGAACCATAAATATGTTTTGCTGACATCCTTTTTACACCACGAGAAAAGTATAAGAAATCAACATTCTCACTGACAGCCCCAAGAACAGAAAGAACTAATAGTTACAGTAAATTCCCAAAACAATTCAGCTCAAACGAAAACAGCCAAAATTTTCTCCTAAACCGCATATTTTCTGGAACATTCTTTACAGATAACCAACTGATCCCCAGTGAGTTTTCAACTCCATTGCCTAGAACTAAATGCATGAAATGCCATTACTTCATGAACCACAAATATGTTTTACCGACATCCTTTTTACACCACGAGAAAAGTATAAGAAATCAACATTCTCACTGACACCCCCAAGAACATAAAGAACGAATAGTTACAATAAATTCCTCGAAACAATTCAGCTGAAACGAAAACAGCCAAAATTTTCTCCTAAACATATTCTCTGGAACATTCTTTACAGATAATCAACTGTGATCCTCAGCTTATATCCAGTGAGTTTTCAACTCCATAGCCTAGAACTAAATGCATGAAATGGACAAAAAAACTAGCACCGATACAAAGCTTGAATGTCCCCCATTTCATTACTACTTTCAAACGCTTGATCAAAAGACCAAAGCACACAAATACTCTGCATTCCTTGAATTGCCAAAGAAAGGGAAAAAATGTTTAATTCATGCAATCTAATATCTTGATGGTTGCAGGCTTAAAATCATCCAAATAATCCCCAATCGAAACGACCAACTAAACAAATAACCTCCCAGAACAATATATCATAACCAAATGCTCAAGATCCAAATACCAAGAAATTTCAACATAAAATATTTTGGGTATCGATATTTTCTGTCGTAATTGTTCCCAAACACATCCAAGAAATCAATCCTGCACAATTCATAAAGCGATCCGCGCATATTCATCAAAAACAAGAAAATATAAGAGGTGCGTCACAATCATTTCCAACAGAGGTAATACTGAGATCAACCACCACCAAATTGACAAGAAAACAAAGGAAGAATGAACAAAACAGAAATCATCTTGCCGCTCTACCTTCCCTGATTGCAAGGATTAGATCGCCTCAGATCAACGACAAGACTACGAAAGAACGAGGGAGCGAAACCCCACCGGAATCCACCAGATCACCGCCACCACGAGAGAGAGAGAGAGAGAGATCACCGCCGGCCAAGCAAAGGGAGCAAGTAAATAAATGAAAATAACGCATATTCACGCGTTTTTACGGACCCTTCGCTGCGTTGACTTGTGGGGCCCAGAACGGTCAAAACTCGTGAGCGTGGTAAGTCACGACGACTCACGAGTCCCCAAACGGATCGGGTCTCGGCGGTCCTATGTGGTGCACCTATCCCCCATGGTCCAGGAAACTCAACCCACTCCGCGACTTGGACCCTAAAACCCAATTGGTAAGGATGGAAACAGGTAGGCTGCTGGTAAACGAGCCGAACGAACTGCGCATGGACTGTTCGGGCTCTACTCGTTAAGGTTACCGCAGCTTGGGCTTGGTGTGTGAGCTGGTCACTAGCTGAGTCGAGCCCAAGCTTGTTAGGAGCTGATCAGATTTGCTTTTTTTTAATTATTATGTATTCCAAATTTCTTCATTTTTTTGAAATTTGCCCTATATCCAAATTCTCAAATGTTTGACTTTTTTTAAAACTATTTTACCTTTCGTACGAGCCAACCTCTTGAGTAGACTTTGTTTTCACAATGGAGTTTCATATATATATATATATATATATATATATATATATATATATATATATATATATATATATATATATATATATATACATATGGGTCCACTCTATCGGAGGGGTGCAAACGTGCAGGAGTTCCAACCCAAATTATTCGGACTAAAAATGGGTTGACTCCCGAGCAAAACCTTTTTTGGTTTGGATAATCAGGAAAAACCACTTACCTCAATCTTAAGGTCATTAGTGTAAAAACCAATGCTAAAATCGGTCTAACTCAGCCAATTAGGATCGAATCGTCCTAATAAGGATTCAAAAGGGGCCAATTCATAACCGATTTAATTTATTTTTTAAATTTTGTTTAATACGGTTAAAAATTGTTTCACTTTTTAATATTTTTTTTTGTTTAACGACATCATTTTATAGTAAAAAGTTGTCAATTTTGCAAAAATATTTGATTCAATATTTAGTTTTTTTTAAGAAACCAATTCACCAAGTGAACAGATTTTAACAACATTGATAAAAAAACCTCTGCAACAAATATCACAAGATTTAAAAAAAAATCTTGTGGTAATATCGCTAGAAATTGCCTGAAAGTTTAAAATGACAATTTCTCGTGAGATTTTCAAACCGTGACAAATATCGTGATATTTATTTACCATTTTAGCATATATTTATCATGAGATTTTCATTTTAAAATGTGTTTTATTTATATTTTCTTATAAAAATTATTTTTTAATATATTTTTCATTGCCAAGATTTTGCCAAAAAAATCACAAGATTTATGGAAAATTTTAAAATCTCCTAAGATTTTGCCGTTTTTAACTTTTGTCACTACGGTAAAAACCACGTCTCCCTTTGGCCCGAGAGTGCAAACTCAGCTGGGGCAACCCCATTTGCAACCCTAGCATGAAAATCTTTGATATATTTTTTTTTTTTTGAGAAAAAAAATCTTTGAAAGTTTTTTAAACGTCCAAACAGGCATTTCCTAACAAATCAAAACTAACGTCACATCTTTTTCTCCATTGGTGCACTAGTAGTCAGCCAAGTTGCCCCCAACATTTAAGAAACAAAATGGGTCAAATTGATTTGGCAACTCACATTTCACATTGACTCGCCTAACATTGATGCCAAACAACCCAATTCCTTTTTTTTTAATCAGAGAAACCGCTTGAGGCACGTATACCTAGCTGCATTGGCTCAGCCTGCCGTACTTTTGGTTATTGTCCATGTCAGCATAGCCCTCCGAGGGTTTACCCCTGGACCCCAGAGAGTCACCAAGCTTCAGCTTACACAGAAAGGTGACGCACATGGGATTTGAAACTAGGCTGCCCGTCAAACAGGCCCCATCCCACTACGCCAAACCCCTTGGGTCTTTAAAACGACCACCTTTCCTCTTGGCATCTTCTGGATGAGGCTTTTGGTCTGCATACCACTTCCTCCCTCTTGTTGAGTCCTCTTTGTATTTCAAAGTTCAGACAGCACTGTGCCATCGACTTAGTTGCATATTCAGTATAAAATTTGCAAATAAAAATTACATTAGTTTTAGCTTTTCCCCTCGTGCTGTTGTGTAGTTGTGTTCTTATGCCTACATGAAAACACAACTCTATTTGAGGTCCCTTGTGTAGTGGAAACGGCATGTTGCACGGACACACCACTTCTTACCCTATGACATGTTGGGCATCAACTATATAGACATATATATTTTTTCTGTTCTTTATTTTTTTATAAATATTTATTATTTGAATGATAATTTTTTAACTTAATCTTTTTGTGTTTGTATAATTGCATTCAACTAACTTTCTTTTTAAAGGAAAAGTGGATTTTTTATTAAATGCACTAAAGATGTGAACATGGATAAGGTGACAAGGGGGGGTCACTGGGAAGAAAAGAGAAAAATGATGAATGGCTGCCATACACTTCATACCTAATACCTAATTAGGGTCTAACAATCCAAGATAAGTCAAAAATTGGCCAAACAGAAGAAGCCATGAGGAAGATGTCTAGCTGGATGGAGTTAATGAGTGGGGATAGTGTTGGATGTAGGAAGGAAAGATGAGAAAATTCAAATAAAGAAAATGTGGGTACCACTCCTTTGTGGAGTATGTTTGGACTTGATGATATGGAATAGTCTCATATTGAAGAGTTTAAAGGATGTTGTGGACTTGACGATCTACCGTCGGAGTGCACTGATCCGGATCGTTGAGGCTATTGTATCCTGGGGGAAGGACATCGGACCCTATTTGCACTATATGTGGGGGCAAATCTTCTCTAAGGGGAGTACTTTCGTACGCATTAGCCTATTTCATAATATTAACATGTTTCTGTTGTTTCTATTATGTTCTTTGCATGTGTTTGTTCATTTTTATGTGTCTGGATTTTGGTATATTGTAGAATTCGTCATGCTTGCTCATTGTTTATGTTTCGATCAACTGTGTATCGTGTTTATACCTATTCTGATTTATATCATGATGTTGATTGTGAAATGGTGTGATCGGAAATATGATCCAACAGTCTTAGAGAATATTCTAAGCATGTTGATTGCATTCGGATTTATACCGAAAGTGGACATGTCAGGTATGCCTGAAAATTTTGTCGAACAGAATTTCAAGTGTTGGCAACAACGCATGAAAATCTGGTTCACGATTATAGGTTTGTTATCTGTTCTGGAACTCGAATGCCCTTCGATTTCTTAGACTAACCCTGATCCGGCTGCGGTTAATGCAGTTGTAGAGTGGAAAGAGAAGGGCATTATATGTCGTGGTTGCATATTGTTGGCTCTGTCCAACACTTTGTTCGATGTATATTGTTCCTTGTCTACCACTGCTAAAGTCTTATGGGATCAACTTGACAAGAAGTACAATACCGAAGACCAAGGTCTTAAAAAGTACTCGGTTGCCAAGTTTTTGAAATATCAGATGATAGAGGGCAAGTCGGTCACTGAACAGGCACACGAGTTTCTGTTGTTGCTCCACAGTTTGGCTGAGGCTGATATGAAACTTTTTGAGAAGTTTCAAGTAATGACCATCGTGAAAAATTTTCTTAAGTCTTGGGTAGACTTTGGTATGTCTCTCAAGCACCGTAGATGGAAGATCTCCCTTGATGATCTTATGGTAGCCATAGCTATTGAAGAAGAGCATAGGAGTCAGAAATAGGTTGTGATGCCAACTAAACAGCCTAAGGTGAACATGATGACCGGATCTTTTAAAGGCAAGGGATAAAAACTGAAATCTGCAATGAAAAATCAATTTAAACCTAAGGCCAAAATCCAGAAAAAGGCAAAGAACAAATCGTGTTGGAATTGGGGACAGGTTGGGCACTGGGCTAAGAAATGTCCTTTTAAGAAGGCCAAGGCTCATGGGACCACAGATGGAATGCCTCAAGTCAATATGGTGACTGAGGTCGTTGGGACCAATGCTCGGTATGTTTCTGTTAACTCGCAAATCTATCATGTTTATGAGCCAATTGATTGGCTGGTTGACACTGGGGCTAATGTGCACGTGTGTGCTGATAAGTCTGTCTTTGTCTTATACCAGGCTACTGCAAGCAGATTCGTGACTATGGGTAACTCAACGACTGCAAAGGTATTAGGGATTGGATGCATGGATCTGAAGTTTCCTTCAGGATAAGTTCTATCTCTAGACAAAGTGCACCATGTGCCTGTAGTTAGAAGGAACATTTTAAGTGGTTCATATCTTGTTAGAGAGGGTTATGAATTTAACTTTAAATGTAATAAAGTTGTTATTTTACATTCTGAAACCTTTATTGGCAAACGGTATTTAGATGATGATTTGTTTAAACTTTGTATTGAACATATTTGCAGTAATAAATTAGAGAATGATGTTTCTTTTGATTCATTGTCTAATGTTGCTTATAATATAGAATCATCTGATTTGTAGCATAATAGATTAGGTCATGTGAATTTCAATTCTGTGAAATGCATAATGAACTTAAAGATGATTCTTGAGCATTCAATAGATAAAACTAAAAAATATAAAATTTGTGTGCAAGCAAAACAATGTAGGAAACCATTCCATATGATTGTTAGAGATTCTGAAATATTGGGTCTAGTGCACACAGATATCTGTGAGTTTAATGGAGTGTTACCCAAAAATCATAAAAAATATTTTATCACTTTTATAGATGATGGCACTAAATATTGTTATGTGTATCTGCTAAAATCAAAAGATGAAGCTTTTGATAAGTTTCTTATTTTTAAGAATGAAGCAGAAACATAAACTGGTAGAAAACTTAAAAGATTGAGGTCTGATAGAGAGGGAGAATATAACTCTAACAAACTTGATGAATATTGCAAATCTGTTGGCATAGTTCATGAGTTCACGGCTCCATATTCTTTTCAATCTAATGGGATTGCAGAAAGAAAGAATTGAACCCTAACTGACATGATAAATGCTATACTAGGGAGTTCTGGATTACCTACCTATATGTGCGGGGATGCTCTGAATACGTCTTGACATGTTCTAAATAGAGTTTTCCAGAAGCATAAAGACAGTAGCTTTTTTGAACTCTGAAGAAATAAAAAATCTAGCTTAAAATACTTTAAAGTGTGGGGGTGCCTTGCAAAGGTATTTGTCCCAGAGCACAATAGGAAGAAGTTGGGTCCTAAAACCGTAGATGTTGTCTTTTTGGGTTATGTAGAGAACAGTTATGCCTACAAGTTCTTAGTAATTAAGTCTGAGATATTTGGTATAGAAGTAAACTCTATTGTTGAGCTTTGAGAAGCTACATTCTTTGGGGATGTATTTCCCATGAAAGTTGGTGTACCTCAGGATCTTTCTTCGTTAGATATACCTTCAACTTCTGGTTCCATTCTCGAACATGTGGAAAGGATGACAGATGTGGGAGTTGAGTCATCTTGTTCCCACCCTAAACCAATTGAGTCTGAAGAAGTGGTTGAATCAAGAAGAAGCAAGAGACCACGGATTACCAAGGATTTGGAAAGTGATTATATCACATACTTTATCGAGGATGATCCTCCCACTTTTTGTGATGCAATGACTTCTCTAGAAGCAAGGCATTGGAAAGAAACCATAAGGAGTGAAATAGACTCAATTGTCTCTAATGGTACTTGGGAACTGGTTGACCTCCCTCATGATAGTTCCACTATTGGGTGCAAGTAGATCTTTAAGAAGAAGTTGAAACCAGATGGATCCATTGATAAATACAAGGCAAGACTAATTGCCAAGGGGTTCAAACAAAAGGAAAGAATAGATTATTTTGACACCTATTCTTTGGTTACCCGGATGACCACAATTAGGGTGCTTATTATACTAGCTTCCATTTATGATCTCTTGGTCCATCAAATGGACGTGAAGACTGCTTTTTTACATGGCGATCTTGAAGAAGATATCTATATGGATCAACCTGAGGGTTATGTGGCTCCTGGTAATGACAATAAAGTTTATAGACTTGTTAAGTCATTATATGGACTAAAACAAGGCCCTAAACAATGGTATGAGAAGTTTGATAATGTTATTTTATCATTTGGCTTTGTTGTCAATGAATCTGATAAATGTGTTTATTGCAAAGTTAAAAGTGATGCATGTATTATTTTATGCATGTATGTAGATGATATTCTATTGTTTGGTTCCAATATGTGAATTATAAATAAGACAAAGTCGTTTCTGAGTAGTAAATTTGATATGAAGGATATGGGTGTTGCAAATGTGATCTTAGGCTTAAAGCTGACTCGTTCAGCTGATGAGATAGTTATTTCTCAATCTCACTTTGTTGAGAAAGTACTTGAGAAATTTGGTTATAACCAAGAAAGATTTGTAGCAACTTCATATGACCCTTCTATTCCTCTTTATAAGAATACGACTAGTTTCCCTGTGTCTCAATTAAGATATTCCCAAATTATTGGAAGTTTGATGTATCTTGCGAATTGCACAAGACCGGATATTTCATTCTCAATGACAAAATTAAGTAGATACACAAGTTGTCCAAATCACACTCATTGAAGGCATTGGACAGTGTGCTTAGGTACCTGAAATGAACTATTTCTTTGAGTTTGCATTACAAGAGATTCTTTGTTGTTCTTGAGGGATATAGTGATGCGAGCTAGATAGCTATGAACTATGAGAGTTATGGTGTAATAAGGTGTGTATTTACCTTGAGAGGTGGCGCAGTCGCCTAGAGATCAGTAAAGCAGACCATCTTGTCATGTCTACTTTTGAGGCTGAGCTATGTGCTTTAAATATCATAAAAATGGAAGCTGAATGATTAAAGGGACTTCTTGAGGAACTTCCTTTAATGAGCAAACCAATTCCTTCTATATATGTGCATTGTGACAATATGGTCACAATTGCAAAGATTAAAAGCAGAGAAGACACATCCAAGTCATAATAAAATTTGTAAGGGAGCTGGTGTCTCAGTTAGTGGTTGTTGTAAACTATCTTGAATCCAAAGAGAACACAACTGATCCATTAACGAAAGGACTAGATAAGTCATTAGTCCTGAAATCCAAAGAGGGGATGGGACTGAAACCCATCAGTAGTTCATCTACAGTGGCAACCCAACCTATCTGAGTGGAGATCCCACAAAGTAGGTTCAATGTGGTAATAACAAACTATAGGGTGAACTGGATAGCACCTTCTTAATGTGATACAATGTATGTATGTGTTTGTTCTCCTGATTACTTTAAAAAGGTGTTGTAGTTGCAAGTTAAGTAAGAGTTAAAACTTTAAATGAGTTCAAAGCCTTCTAGGCGAGATGTTAGCAGTGCATCTCTAGAGAAGCCCACCTATGTGAGTGTGACTGTGTGGCCGGAGTTTAAGGAATTGGGTTATTCTTAAAGCCACTCATGAAATAGGATTCGGGCGCATGGCCTTTAATATGTCGCCCCTAAAAAATACAACCAGAACCTTTATCGTGTTGTTGTTAATAGACACTTCTACACCAAAGGTTCAAGTTCAAGACTTTAGTTCACTTCGTTCTTGTGGGGTTAAAGTTAGTCAACTAAGGTATTGGTTCAAACTGAAAGGTATCATTATTGAAAGCATGATATGTCCTGCTGCAGATTACTCCATCTTGCATCTTGTTTCCTCCTGCTTTCATTCTTTGAATTTGTGGGAGACTGTTGGATGTAGAAAAGAAAGATGAGAGAATTCAAATAAAGAAAATGTGGGTACCACTCCTTTTTTGGAGTATGTTTGGACTTGATGATGTGGAATAGTCCCATATTGAAGAGTTTCAAGGATGTTGTGGGCTTTATAACTTACATGGAAGCTCTTACACTTGTTCCAAAGAACAAGGGAGTGAGATGACTACAACACACACACACACACACACACACACACACACACACACACACACACGCCAACCACGTCGTGCCGAGCCGAGCCGGGTCGGGCTCAGGTTCGGGTTTGGGTAATTGGCCCTTTAGGGCCATATCCAATCAGAGTTCAATGATCTTTTTGGCCCAATTTTCTGTTTTTATTTGGATTAGATAATGGGCTATGAGAATGGATAACGGATAGATCCGTTAACAGGTCACGACCCCTCAGATTCTGTAACGGGTCTCTTCCACGTTCTTGTAACTGTTCGTGGGTTATAAAACATGGTTAGGGCTGGGGTTACGGATATACGAGACAAAGGAAGTCATCTGACTCTTTGTTTCTCTCTTTATGTTCTCTCTCGCTCTTCTGAGTTTTATCAGAAAAGGGGTTTTCTACAACAGTGGTTTTGAGAGGTTGTTTTTGAAGGACAATCTACCGTCGGAGTGCACCGATCTGGATCGTTGAGGCTATTGTATCCTAGGGGAAGGACGTCAGACCCTATTTGCACAGTATGTGGGGGCAAATCTTCTCTAAGGGGAGTACTTTGGTACGCCTTAGCCTATTTCATAATATTAACATGTTTCTGTTGTTTCTATTATGTTCTTTGCATATGTTTGTTCATTTGCATGTGTCTGGATTTTGGTATATTGTGGAATTCGTCATGCTTGCTCCTTGTTTATGTTTCGATCAATTGTTTATAGTGTTTATACCTATTCTTATTTATATCATGATGTTGATTGTGAAATGGTGTGATCTGAAATATGATTCAACAGATAGCAGTAGAATCCGAGAAAAAATGAGAGTTTCTTTCTTTCCAAATCCTCCACCAAGCTGTCAGAATCAAGAAGTGGAAGTGGAAAATGATACTGGAAGCAGAAGTAAGAAGCAATGCATCTTAAAATATATAGAAAGCAAAAAACGGGAATATATATATATATATATATATAAGAATTGAGTTAGAATCAAAATAAAACACAAATAAAAATAACTAATATTAAATTTCACGATTTTTAGTGTAAGAATTAAATTTTTAACAAAATCTAAAAATGATGACTACCAATTTGAAGAAAGTACACGAAAGTGAGTGAGAAAAGATAAAACACATAAAAAAACATGAACATATAAAAAGAATAGATGAAGTGTGTAAAAATCATAGGAGAAGCATGAGAAAAATCGAGGTTTTCATCAAGTTTCGGATGTAAAGAGTATTGTGCTTTAAAAAAGAGTTTTCAAGAACCGGGTTTTCCACCTGGTAACTCTCATCAGAATCCACCATTTTCCAAATGTGCCTCCACTTCTTGGTCGAGCAAGAAGCAATCAAACTCAGGAAAGATGCTCAACACTTTCTTCTTCCTTCAAACACATTGCACATTGATTCCCATTTAGATGCCAAAGAGATGTTTCACCCTATCAAAAGTGTCATGTGACCAACTAAGAGAAGCCCTCAAAAAATCTCTTACTAGGAAAGGTCCACTACTTCATATGGTATGATAAGGGAGTAGTTGCATGCCTATGTTGATGCCACCGAGAAAGTGTCATCTTTGGTGAGCTTCTAGGTTAGTGGTTGTGGGCCCATGCCACTATCGATCTAAAAGCAGAAAAAATCTAAAGCTTTCAACCAGCCTGTTCGGACTTGTAAGCTTGTCCATTTTGAACGTGATAAAGACCAATAAAGGATGCACAATCTACGTGGGACAAATATTTACCAAGCCAAGATTGGGTATTAGGAGTGATCTTCATCTCTAGCTCACGCTAAGGGCACGTTTGAAAGAAAGAAAGATGTAGAAAAAGTGATGCAAATTAAGAAAATTTGGTACAACTTTTTCGATCCTTCCAAAAGAGAGATTTTTTTGCTAAGAGAGTTGTTCTAAAAATATACTTTTTAATAGGGAACGTTCTTCTATGGAGGGTGGAGGAATGTTTCCTACTAAGAAAAAAATTGTTTTTATGCTCTCCACCACCACCTTTCTCCTCTCTTTCATTTTTTCACTCTGTTTTTTCTCATGCTACACAAACAAGTGAAAAACTTTCTTTTGAAAAACTTCTCATATCAAAAACCCTCCTAAGGAAAACTTTTTTTTCTGAGAATTTTTCTCTCTTCCAAATGTTTACGGCATCCGATCTACATGCTCAGATACGAGATGGGAGCAACGGAAGAGAGCTGAGTGGTGGAGTCAAGTTCCTTTATCCATTTTAACCAAATATGGTCAAAGCTCATAGATTCTATGTTATAGAGTAGAAATGACCAGATAAACGCATCAAAATTCTTATTGATGTAAAGCTTGAGGAGAAAAAAAGGTTCGCCTGATTGTGACAAAGAATGGGTGATCTCGTTCTCCAGTACCCTGTCGCCCTCTATTTTTCATCCCATGGTCAAAGCACAATAACAGAGAGAATAATTTTTTTCGACAAAGCGTTGGGGTTAGGCATAGCCCTACTAGTTATACAACCATACCATTTGGGGTTCCAACTTCAACATCCCAACACAAGGTGACGTGCACTAACTGCTTCTGCCTAACAAGCGGGGCTGGTTGGTGGAAATAATCTTGTGAATATAAAACCTTAGGCAGCTAGAGAAAAGCTTCGCTAGACTCTTGTATACGCTGGCCAATAAAAAAATTAGCTGAAAATGTCTAATTTCTGATGTTGAATGGTCCTTTGAGATGAGGATGATGTCTTCCTTGTTGAAAACCTTTACGGAGGGAGCCATTTTGAAGGAATTTAGAGAAGTCAAACAAATCTTGTTTCCCAAAATCCCCCAAAATCTTTAAAAAAAAATAATAGAAAAGTCGTATGGGCCAGGTGTTACGTGAAAGACCAAACAGTTGCGTGAAGTTTTGTCATATCACATTGGCATTCAAGCAAAAGAGTCTCCTTAGGTGAAAGTTGGTTCAAGGATATATGACTAATTAAAATGTGCGAGGACAAAACTACATATTGGTCTACCATGACATGGAAATCCCCAGCAATCCAAGATAAGTAGGAATTTGGTCAAACCAAAGAAACCATGAGGAAGATGTCCTACTGAATGGAGTGAAGGAGCGAGAATAGCGGACCTGTAGAATCTGAGAAAGATTGAGAGTTCCTTTCGTTCCAAATCTTTCACTAAGTTGTCATAATCAAGATTGCCAAGCTAGGAAGTAGAAGAGAAAATTGATATGGGAAGCAGAAGTGAGAAGCGATGCATCTTAAAATGTATAGAAAGCGAGGAATAAATAAGGATTGAATTAGAATCAAAATAAAACACAAACAAAAATTAAAATAAAAATGACTAATATTAAATTTCATGATTTTTTAGTATAAGAATTTAATTTGTAACAAAATCTAAAAATAATGACTACCAATTTAGAGAAAGCACATACTTGAGACTTGAGTGAGAAGAGAGATAAAACGTGAACGAATAGATGAAGAGTGTGCAAAGCATAGGAGAAGCATGGGAGAATCAAGGTTTTCATCAAGTTTTGGATGTGAAGAGTATCCCACCTATCTAAGAAGCTTTTGATAACACTGGTTAGAATCCACCATTTATAAATATGTCTTCACTTCTCGATCGAGCAAAAAGCAGTCGAACTCAAGTGTTGCCGAAAACAAATAGCATGAGAGAAGGTGAGTTGGATCCCCCAGCCATGCAAGCTGAAATAAGAGCTGGAAGGTCTTCCAGAACCATAGAAGATGCTCAACACTTTCTTCCAACTTTAAACACATTGCACATTGAATCGCCATTTGGATGCCGAACAGATATTGCATCGTATCAAGAGTGTTGATGTGACCAACTAAGAGAAGCCTTCCAAAAAATCTTTTACTCGGGAAAGGTCTATATTGCTGCCACCCAAAAGTCATCTTTGGTGAGTTTCCAGGTCAATGGTTGTGGCCCATACCACCATCAATCCAATAGCAAAAAAAATCTAAAGCTTTCAACCAGCTCTTCCAGATGTGTAAGCTCATCCATTTTGAATGTGATAAAGACCAATAAGGGTTGCACGATCATTGAAGGACAAATCTTTACCCCGCCAAGATTGGGTCTTAGGAGTGATCTTCATCTAGCTTATGCTAAGAGCACGTTTGAAAGAGCGAAAGATGTTGGAAAAGTTATGCAAGTTGAGAAAATCCGTATAAATTTTTAAACCCTTCCAAACTAGAGAGATTTTTTTGTTAAGAGAGTTGTTTAAAAAAGTACACTTTTTATAGGAAACATTCCTTTATGGGGTAGAGGAATGTTTTCTACCAAGAGAAAATTTATTTTTACACTCCCCATCACCCATCTCACCACCACCACCCACAATCTCAATCACCACCACCACCTTCCTCCTCTCTCTCATTTTTTCACATTTTCCCACTTTATTTTTCTTATGCTACACAAATAAGTGAAAAACTTTCTTTTGAAAAACTTTTCATATCAAAAACTTTCATAGACAAAACTTTCTTTTCCTATGAGAGTTTTTCTCTCTTCCAAACGTTTACGACATCCAATCTTCATGCTCAGATACGAGATGGGGAGCAGCCAAAGAGAGCTGAGTGGTGGAGTCAAGTTCCTTTACCCATTTTAACGAAATATGGTCAAAGCCCATAGATTCTATGTTCTGGGGTAGAAATGATCAGATAAAGCCTTATTGATGTCAAGCTTGAGGAGAAAAAAAGGTTGGCCAAATCGTGACAATGAATGGGTGATCTTGTTTCCAAGTACTCTGAAGTCCTGTATTTTGTATCCCATGGTCAAAATAGAATGATAAGGGGAATAATTTTTTTCTACAAAGAAGCCATGAGGAAGATGTCTCACTGGATGGAGTGAAGGAGTGAGGATAGCAGAGCAGTAGAATCAGAGAAAATTTGAGAATTCCTTTCATTCCAAATCCTCTACTAAGTTGTCAAAATCAAGGTTGTGAGGCTAAAAAGCAGAAGCAGAAAATGATACTGAAAGCAGAAGTGAGAAGTGGTGCATCTTAAAATGTATAGAAAGCGAAAAGTTGGCAATATATATATATATATATATATATATATATATAAATTGAATTAGAATAAAAAATAAACATAAACAAAACTTAAAATCAAAATGAGTAATATTAAATTTCATGATTTTTTAGTGTAAGAAATTTAGAGAAAGCACATGAAAGTGAGTGAGAAAAGAGATAAAACACAAAAAAAAAAACATGAACATATAAAAAGAATAGATGAAGTGTGTGAAAAACATAGGAGAAGCATGTGAGAATCGAGGTTCTAATCAAGTTTCAGATGCGAAGAGTATCCCACCTATCTAAGAAGCTTTTGGTAACTTTGGTCAGAATCTACCATTTCAAAATGTGTCTCCACTGCTTGGTCGAACAAAAAGCAGTCGAACTCAAATGTTGCCAAAATCATACAACATGAGAGAAGATGAGCTAGATCCTCCAGCCATGCAAGCCGAAATAAGAGCCAGAAGATCTTGCAGAACCATAGCACTTTCTTCCTCTTTCAAACACATTGCACATTGAATCACCATTTGGATGCCAATCAAGATTGTTGATGTGACTAACTAAGAGAAGCCCTCAAAAAAATCTTACTGAAGAAAGGTTCACTACTTCATATGGTATGATATGGGAGTAGCTGAATACCTATGTTGATGCCAGAGAGAAAAGAGTCATCTTTGGTGAGTTTTCAGGCCAGTGGTTACACGTCCATTCCACCATCGATCCAAAAGCAGAAAAAATTTAAAGCTTTCAACCAACTATTCTAGACGTGTAAGCTCATCCATTTTGAATGTGATAAAGACCAATAAGGGATGCGCGATCAACGAAGGACAAATATTTACCCAACCAAGATTGGGTCTTAGGAGTGATCTTCATTTTTAGCTCACGCTAAGGGCACGTTTCAAAGAGAAAGATGTAGGAAAAGTGATGCAAATTAAGAAAATTGGTACAAATTTTTTTATCCTTCCAAATGAGAGATTCTTTTGCTAAGAAAGTTATTCTAAAAAGTACACTTTTTAATAGGAAACATCCCTCTATAGAGGGTGGATGATTGTTTCCTACCAAGAAAAAAAATATTTTTACACTCTCCACCACCCTCCTCTCTCTCATTTTATCTCATTTTTCCACTGTGAAGCAAAAAACTTTCTTTTGAAAAACTTTTCATATAAAAAACTCTCATAAGCAAAATTTTTTTTCCTATCAGAGTTTTTCTCTCTTCCAAACGTTTACAACATCCGATCTTCATGATCAGATATGAGATGGGGAGCAGCCAAAGAGAGTTGAGTGGTGGAGTCAAGTTCTTTTACCCATTTTAACCAAATATGGTCAAAGCCCATAGATTCTATGTTATGGAGTAGAATGTATTTTTCATCCCATGGTAAAAGCAAAATGATAGGGGGGGGGGGGATATTTTTTTTCAACAAAGACAACTGGGGTTAGGCAGACCCCTACCAGTTATACAACCATACCATTTGGGGTTCAAACTTCAATGTCCCAACATAAAATGACGTGCACTAATTGCACTTGCCAGACAAGCGAAGCCCCCCATAAATAATCTTGTGCATATAGGACCTTAGGCAGCTCAAGAAAAGCTTCACTAAAATCATATATAAGCTGGCCAACAGAAAAATTAGCTGAATGTTGGGATGAGGAATGTTGAAAACCTTTAGGAGGGATCCATTCTAAAGAAATTTAGAGATGAAGTCAAACAAATCTTGTTTGCAAGAATCCCCAAAAACCTTGAAAAAATAATAGAAAAGTCGTACAGAATAGGTGCTTTATCGGACATGAAAGGCCAAACAATTATGCGAAGTTTCATCATATCACATTGGCGTTCAAGCACGAGAGTCTCTTTAGGTGAAAGTTGGTTCAAGGACGACTAATTAAAGTGCATTGGGACAAAGCTACATAATGGCCAGGGTGGTGCCTACCCTGAGATGGAAATCCTCAAGAAGGGGGTTTGGGTCAAGGTGGTGCCATTCTCTCTCTCTCTCTCTCTCTCTCTCTCTCTCTCTCTCTATATATATATATATATATATATATATATATATATATATATATATATATATATATATATATATATATAGTAGAGCATAGGTGCTTGCTATGTTGGCATATATTGCAAAACTGAATCAGATAATTGTGTACCTGTAGGTGCCATTAAAACAACGTGCGGGTGCTCGACGTTCTCCTCAGTCGGTCGACGCCCAGGATGCGCCCAGGCCTTAGGTCGACAGTGAGCAAGACCCTAAACCCAGTAAATACCAGAATGTGGACACTAAATGGGGTTGAGGGGCTGATAGCTCTCATCATAAGTGCAGTCCTCTTCTCCCTTTTATAAGGAGAGGAGTGGGCAGTTACATGAATGTAGTCTCTCCACATTCACGTAACATCAACCCACTTAAAGTTAATAACTCTCCACTATTAACCACTAACCCATCACTTTCAATGTGTCAAACTGGGTCACGTATGTGTTGAACCCAGACTCGAAATGTTCAATATTCTTTCACTTGACCCATTAATACTAAAAGTGGTATAAAGTGAGGCTTATACCATTATCTCGATTTAATGGGTTCGCGTGCTATCCTGTATCACAATAATGAATTATATGAGTCATGGAGATGAACACCTCTTTATGAAATATCATATTTTCATGTACTATAATATAATTCACTATCAGTATTTTAGCATGTTAAGATTACTTTTATAAATAGGTTGGTCTCTAATACATTTTATTGGTCCTTTAATATTGTTATTCTGCTATTCTCTCTAACCAAATGAGAGATTCTTTATACAAAATCAATAATACACAAAGTCATAGAGAATCAATTCATTTTCACAAATATGATCACATATAATGTATTGTCATACATCAGAAGGAATAAAAAAAAGACCCATCCCCTTTACATGTTGGGAATACAATCCCAACACTAGCCTTTTAGTAAGGGGATCCGCAGTCATTTCTTTCATCCCAATTGTATCAATATATATTAGATGATTCTCAGTCCTTTCTTTAGCAACAAAATATGTTAACTTCATGTGTCGACACGAGGTTGAGTTCTTGTTGTTATTGGAGAAGAACATAACTGCTTCATTATCACAAAAGATCTTTAGTGGTCTCTCAATAGAATCCACAATACCAAGACCCATAATAAAGTTTCTTATCCAAATAGCCTGAGACAAAGTCTCGTATAGAACAATAAATTATGCCTCCATGGTATGAGCAACAGTAATAGACTGCTTTTCACTTCTCTATGAAACACCACCACCTGCTAGTAGAAAGATGTATCAAGTAGTGGATTTTCTACTATCGAGACATTCTCCTAAGTCTGCATCAGAGTATCTAATGACCTCTAGATGGTCAGTTTTTTTGTAGGTCAATATATAGTCTTTCGTTCCTTGTAAATAGTGCATGACCTTTTTTGTTGTCTTTCAGTGTGCAATGTCTGGATTTGATTGATATCTACCAAGCATTCCTACAACAAATGCTATATCAGGTCGTGTGCAGGTCTGTGCATACTGCAAACTCCCGACCGCTGAAGCATATGGGACAGTTGTCATCTGATCCTTTCCATTATCATCCCGAGGACAGTCTTTGTAAGATCCGCGAATATTTCTGAGAAGCTTACTGCTTACTTAATATTGATATTTATGCTTTCGTATAATTACAAGGTCATATTGCATAATTAAGTATATTTTGAATATACCCTGTGTTTTGGCTTTGTACGCGCGACCCGAAAATCGCATAAATATACTGTGTAAATAAGAAGTGCCTAATTCTGGATGAATTAAGCTTTGAATTTTTAAGGGTTAATTTATAATATGTTTTTATAGTTTGTCCCTGAATTTGGGACTTATACGACATAAAAACCTTGTCAGTGCATGTGAATTACGAGTTTTGGACCCAAAAATATAATACGCTTAATCCTCGTGAACAAAAGGCGATTTTATTGAAAGACCTTGACCATTTCCTATTAATTGAGATTATTTAAAGAACTGAATGATTTATTGGGATTTAATTAATATTTTAGTGCATTAATTAAGCGTGGTTTTGAAATATATCAAATGGCAATTTTTGGATTTGGAGCGGATCAACTCGGAGAGGACCCAAATCCATTGGGCGCCCTCTCTAGTGGACATCCTTAGTCTTGGTTGACCAGATGGTCAAGGTTTGACCAGCTGGGTGGCACTTTCATGAGATTTTGCATGGCATTTAAAAAGTAGGCCACTATTGGCCATTGCTTTTTCAAAAAGGCTCATAATGAAGCATTATGAGGGGCGCACCTTTCAAAGAGAGCATGGGGCTGGCGCCCCATGACATTTTTGCAAGGTTTTTAAATGAATTCAAATGCTGAAAAATGATTGGGCATAGCCAAGGGGCAGCCCATGTTATTTCCTCAAGTTTTAATGGTTTTTCAAAGTGGTATTTTTTAAAGGGTTTGAAATGATTTCAAAAGAGCAGCATGCATTGGGCGTAGACTCCTAGGAGGGGGCGTGGAGCACCCCAGCCCTCCATCCTAGCTGGGTTAATTCTGGCCATCCATTAGCAAAACCCTAGTTATTTAGTGTTGTAAATAGAGAGAGAGAGGAAGGCCTTAGACGTTTTTCTTGAGGAGCTTCTCTCTACTCCTCCTCTTCCTTCCCTTCTCTAAACCGTGAGTGAGGTGAGAGAGATTGAGTGGTTGAACCTAGTGCAGCCCTCCAATCGTGCACACCACCTCCTTCTTCTCCACTAAAGCCTCAAAGGTGAGACACCTAACCCTTTTCACCTACCATGGATTTCGAATGGGCATGTGGCTTCTTTTCTCATTGACGATTTTCTTGAGCTAAGTCGTATGCATTCTTGAATAGGTAGACTTCGTTTTAGTATGCTTACCATGCATTGTTTTGTTGTTGAGAAATATGGTCGTCAGATGCTATAAAAAAATCATTTTGGGTGTTTTTCCCATTGAAATCGTTTGGGTTTCTCCCATTTGACATTGTTTTGGGTATTTTCCCATTGCCATTACACTTCTTTCGTTGCATGCATTGCATTGAGCGAAATAGCAGCAATACGCCATAAACTTAGATCTTTATTTGTGTTTTTACATTGTTGAAGTTACATCCATGATTTTCTTTAAGTTTTGGATTTAAAGGATAATACTTGCATGCTTTGCAAAGGAGTTTTGGTTGCACATTGGTCGGAGGCCATGTCATAATTAAGTACTTCTGTTTTTAGCATGCTCGCATATATTGCATTAAGCAAAACATGGTAGAATGCCTCTCCATGGCTCATGCTTTTCCCATTTTGTGTACGTACTTCCTTTCTCGTTTTGTAGCATAGTTGGAAACGGCTTCATGGTTGCTTGCGTTTTCCTTTTATTCAACGCAGCTTGTTATTGTTTTTGTAAGGAGGTTCGGTTGGCAAGGAGGCGTCGCTTCGGCTTAAGCCAGGAAACTCCCTATTTGGGTTCACCCTTGTTGGGTGATGCTGGTTTAGGTCAAGCAGGCCGAGCCATGCTTGAGAGCCCCGGTTTTCCCCCTTGTTTTGGTCATTTCGTTTTAGAGTTGGCCAGCCATGAGGCCATGGCCTCTTGTTTTGTTTTTCTACTCGGTTCTTACTTCCTACCTTAGTGTTCGTTGGGGTTGCTGGTCATGTTCCGCAGCAGGTGACCCGAACCGCCCCTTTTGCTGTGCAATTTTCCCCCTTTGGTTCAGCTTGGACCCGGGCTGAACCCACCAACTCGGGTGGGTGCAGGCCGTTTTCCCTCTCGTCAGACTGGGTCTGGACTGAATATGGCCCAGACCAGACCAGGGTCTATCCCAGCATATTCGGCTGGGCGTCTTGCCCAGGGCGCCACCCATTTTCTGTTGGGTTTGGGCATCAGCCCTTCGCGCCCTTTAGCTTGGGTTGGACCTACTGTGTCGGTTGCAGCGTTTAGGCTGCAATCGGGTGCAGGCTGCAGGGCCTGCACCCCTTCCGTGGGTGTTGGCTGAAGCCAACTCAGGTCTGGACCAGTTGGTCTAGACCTGGACGGTGTTGTCGAGCCTGCTGCAACCGAGTTGCAGCAGGTGGGTCACCTCTGGGTGCAGACTGAAAGGCCTGCGCCCCCTTTTGCTTGTTGTTGGCTGAACCCACATGGGGTCTGGACACGTGGTCCAGACCTTGTCGGGCCTGAGCACTATAGTTTGGTGGGTTTGGACCAGTCGGTCCAGACTTGGGTCCTTGTGATGCCCGCAACCCATGCGGGTGGTCTCCCCTTGACCTGTGCTGGTGGTCTCGGTGGCACAACACCAACAGCCAACTTGTCGTTGTCTTATTGCAGCAGTTGCTGCCGTCTTTTGTTTCAGCAGTGTTGCCCACTTTTGGGCCCTGTTGCTTGTGCGAGGTGTGCCCATGGCACCGGTACAGCCGCTGGGGTTGGTAAGTCCACGTTGGTTTAGCTTCAGCCGCTACTGGTTTCCCCTCCGTTGTGCCGCACCCTGTAGGCAGGTTAGTATAGTTCGGATTCGCAGCCTTATGGGCTGCAGAAGTGCCTATGACACGGGTTCCATATGACCCGACCATCTCTCAATTGTGGACTTGTCATGACCTAGACAAAACCACGATGTTGATTAAGACAACTTATGCATATTCGGTTATGGTAATGTTGAACTCATCGTCGTGATGCGATGGACTCTCACTTGTGTCTGTGTGTTCGTCTTGCAATAGAATGTGATTTTCGTGCTAATGACACTCTATCATAGGTTTCTAAATGAAATAAGGGTTTTACATAGTTAATGAACCATTAGTTCATGTCAATGAAATAAATATAGTGTTGGCAATTCCCTTGTCATACGCAATTGACATTGTGACCCTTTGTTTAGGCTTTTTGTAAATTTAAGGTTCTTACGATAGTGAGAAGTTGATAGCTCTTCTCTTGCCGTACATGGCACGGCTTAAACTACGTGTTTATATACGTAATCATCGTGAGTTAATGTTTGCAAAGTTTGGTAAAGAATTACATAATATATTGATAAACCTATCAATATGAGTAATGTAAATGCATATCTCTGTATGGATGTTGGTTTCGCTTAGAATGCGAATTATGCCTTCTTGAATGCCTTTAAATAAGGCTTTACTATTTATGAATCCCATAGTGTATATCCTCAAATTAATGTTGTCATAGTATTCGTTCATCTTTGGCAATTACATGGATTTTCCTAAGCACGTAAAGATCCTCAGATCCATGTTGTTGTCGCAGTCTTATGAGACTTAGGCGACGGTTGGAACTCCTTGGTGAGCCCTATCGCGGGCAATGACCCCACTTAGCGAGATGAGCTCGCTTGTAGTCATGATGCATGGTTTAAGAACCTTGGCATAGCCTCTGAGTCATGCTTTACCGTGACAAATGCTTCTAATTGTCCCATCATAGCGTGCAATGTCTGTATTGACACTTGACTAGTTCTCGCACTTGTGACACAGTGCACATACGCGTCCGTGTGTAGCTGTACACAATTCGCGATATTACATAAATAACTTTATGTTATGTGATGCATACCTCTCCTTGTTGCCATAACTATCCTCGGTGGTTCTTTCTGGGCCAAACCCATTTGGTCCAGGGGATTCAGTCACAGTAGTGTGCGGGATATGGGACAATACAACTTGTTGTTCGTCTCCATCTTTTTCTTTAGTTGAACCCTTAGGGGGTATTACCACCTCGTCGTGGGTGTTGTCGCAGTTCGGCAGCACTGCCCAAACCGGGCAGGCTTGTGTGCGCTTAGTGTCTTGTACATCAGTGTGGTTGGTAAAGTTGCTGACCTCTTTGGAAATGGTTCCAACGCAGTTGTTGGATCTGCCTCCCTTAAGTCTCGTTTCCCATTTCGATAGAGAGCTCCGGTCTCCAGCCCATGGGGTTGTACTAATGCCTGTGACACTAGACCTGATGATCCTGCCGCCTAGGTCTTTACCGTTGTCTAGACCAGCGGACCGCATGGGTTCGCATGGCATTACCGCCTTCATAGTTGTTTTGGAGACTTCGTTCCTGAGTTGTGTTGTTACAGCACTTGGGCTGCATTCTAGTTGGATGGTGCTGCGAGTTTTAGGCAAGAGTTTGGCCTCGTTACAACCAGATTGGGTTGTTGTTGCTGCAGTTTCGGTGCAGCAAGTGTTCGGGCTTCGTCCTTGTAGTTTCGTAGTCCTTTGCACGAGATGGCTAGTTGACTAGCCGTACCTTCCCCATTGCACGACACAGTTGCCACTTTACCCTTTTTCACCGACTGTCTTTGTCACCGCTTTGATAGCAATTATATGTAGTTAAATATGTATTTTGTTACACGTGTATTGTTATGCTAGATGCATCGGAGTTAGCACTCTCTGATATGTGTGGTTTGCCAATGTAAAGCATGTGAACGCTTGTGTGTGATACGATTCACTGTAGCCGTGTGTTCTATTGTCTTGCATAAGATTAGATCATTTGAATGCTTTGGTTCGATGATTCGAACAATGTGTCTTCTTCTAGGTGTTCATGACACTTGGCTATTGCACACCTTTCGAGGTACTTGTCCCTCGTTGTGTAGTTATGAGATTTACGAGATTTAAGTGTTTGTACGACAATACTCTGTGTATCCATGTCGTAGACTTCCTTAGCAAGTCATTTTCCGATTGTAGACCCACTTTGCGAGATGAGCTTGCTTACATTAAGAATACATGTTTTGTATGCTTGTGCACACCACTTTATCTGTTTGAATAGTTGCTTTGCCATGGCCAAATGTTTCTAACTATCTCATCGTGAGGCACGTTGTTCTGCAATGTTGCATTAGCTTGATTGTGTACTTATCGTAGTCAGCACATACTTGAGGTTTACTCGCTTAGTTCATACTATTTCATTGAAGTATGATACTTGTTCACACTTGATTATTCAATACACACTCGTGTTGTTTTGCCTTGTCTGTGGATATGCGAGTGCCATTGTAATGTTTTAGAGACAATGCTTTATGTGATGGAATATTGATGAAATATCACATGCATATGAATGTGTATTTGCTCGTACACTTAATTGTCTCTTAGAAATGATATATGCATGCCTCTGTTGTTTATACTTGTGCAAAAGATAGAAACATGTGACACTCTTACACTTTGCACTTGGCACATCCTGACACGGATATTGTGTAGTACGTACCCTGAGGAGGTACATTGCTTGAGACATTGGTAAGTGCACCACGTGCCCTTGTTTCATGAAATGAAAAGACTGAACACCATAGGGTATGAATAATGATATGACTTGATATGGGCTCAGTTGGAGTCTTCGGGCAGTGGCCCTTGTGTCGTGTGGACTCTTGTGTGATATACCCTAAAACAGAAATGAATAATGTGGTGTTATGACTGCTTTCACGAGCAGTGTGCTCTGTTGGTCGTGTGAGGCTGAGCACGTGAATGGGCAGGCCAAGTCCTCGTTTGCGTACCCTACGGGGACCACAAGGCAAATTCCTCGTTGTGAGGTATAATTAAACATGAGCCTTAAGAAAGATAAACCTGCTTCACCCCATTCACAAAAGGGTTCACCTTGAGAGAGGGTGGATGGTACAACCCTTAGTGACTTGTCGTTACTACGACTTGTGTTTTGACAGGAGCTGTAGCGTCCTTTAGCCTCCAGTCACCCAGAGTCAGGGAGGTCAAGGTTGCCTTTTTAGGACCTCACTACTGCAGTAGTATGGATTGCAATCCTTGCCTATGCGAGTATTTTCTCCTAGCCGTGTGTTGCTCGCATGAGTTTGAACTCGGTCTGTAGCTTCCCCGGTTACCACACTAGAACGTGAATAACAGACGCCGGGTGCATGTCTCACAGAATGCGAGGTTTCCTTTGCGTACCCGAAGGAGTAATCAGAAGAACTTAAAGACTAACCAATCAATTGACTTACTGTAGATGCTACTTCACTTAGTCTGTGCTTCAGTTGCCTTTCTTGTTCAGTGGTTACCTTGGTTGCCTTGTTGTTCAGCACTTGGTACAGTTTGTTGCTGCCTTGAGTGTCTGCTTTACAGTTATTCTAGTTGTTACTGTAGTTGCTTGCTGCTTAGTACACGTTACTGTTCAGTTTGTTGTTCTAGTTACTTGTCGTACGGTTGCTCTAGTTGCTTGTTTGTTCCAGCACTTGCTATAGTTCAGTTGTGGTTTTGGTTGCTTGCGTTTTCTGTTACTTTGGTCACTTGTCTATTTTCAACACGTGTGATAGCTATTGTACTTATCGACCCTACATGATATTGGTTATTTATGTTCCTTGATGCATGCTATGTTAATGGATATGAATAGTCGTAGTTAATTGCACATGCTTTGCCTGATTCATTGATCCATGTTAGTTACAAGCTACTATCGATCCATGTGCAGCTTTGTATACTTGCTTTCGGTATAACTGTTCACTTACTGCTATTACGCATGCTATGTATTGTCATGTATAGCTCTGACTCGATTTCCACCCTTTGGTATTTTGAGTTTGGTTTGTCTCACCAGCTCGAAAGAGTACTGACCCCGTTTTATGAGGATACAGGTTGCTTAGACGTGCGATGGAGCTCGATGTGCTGCAGCAGACTCTGGACCCACACTTCTGACACTTGTTGGATCTTGGCAGTTTGGTTTTGTATAGGGAAATGATTTGTACAATTTGTAAATGTATTTAATAAAAAGTTTTTTCCTTTTCTGTTGTTCTCTGTAGCTGCCCAGAGTTTTCACTTGTTTTCCCTTTCAGTTTTTCGAAATTGTGCTCTCTGGTTTTAAAAAAAAAAATCTTAAAAATCCAAAGGATTTTCCAAGTAGAAATTTTGGGGCGCCACAGTCTTTTAGGCTCTTCATCCCATATCTTTTAAGAACCTTAAGGATATAGGATTTCTAAGAGAGGCTAAGGACACCCTTAGTCTATCATGACAGATCTCAATTTTAAGGACATATGTGGCATCATCTATGTCCTTCATATTGAAATGAGAGGAAAGAAAATCTTTTGTCTCATGTAATAGACTCAAATCATTAGTTGCAAGAAGAATATCGTTAACATATAAAACCAAAATTATGAACTTACTTTCATTAGTCTTAATGTAAATACATTGATCAACAATGTTTTCAGTAAATTCAAAGTTCATAATTACCTTATTGAACTTCTTATACCACTGGCGGGAAGCATGTTTAAGTTCATAAATTGACTTCTTCAATTTGCAAACTAAATGATTTAAGTTATCTACACTGAAACCAAGAGGTTGTTGCATGTATACCTCCTCTTCCAGATCTCTATTTAGGAAGGCAGTTTTCACATCTATTTGATATAGCTCTAAATCAAAATGAGCTATACAAGGGCCATGATTATCATTAATGATCCCTTAGTTGAGACAAGAGAAAAAGTCTCATTATAATCAAGACCCTCTATATATGTAAAACCTTTTGCAACAAGCCTAGCCTTGTACCTCTCCACATGACCTTTAGAGTTTGTTTTGATCTTATAGACCCACTTACAACCAACAGGTTTAACTTCATCAGGTCAAGATACAAGATCCCACACTTGGTTCTTTGTCATAAAGTCAAACTCTTCTTTCTTGGCATTGATCCAATGTGTTGATCTTTCACTTTCAATGGCTTCTGCAAATGTGAAGGGATCATCACCAATATCTATGAAATTATTAGACTCATGCAAATACACCACATAGTCTGGATGGATAGCAGATTCCTTGGTCCTCATAGACCTCCATAGAGGTGCTACAGGTGGTTCAAAATAAACTTTTATATCTTATTGTTGTATATTCTCATCAACATCTGGCTCTATTTAGGATTGATGCCCATTGACCAAACTTTCTCTTATATTATCTAAACGAACAATGATAGGAAAAATCGAGTCTTTATTGTTAGCAGGTATGAAATATGAATTTTGCATTTCCTTAAAACCAATATTTTGAGATGCATCTATCCCAACAAAACCATTTTCTAGAAATCTTGCTTTATCAGTTTCTACTATCTATGGTGTATGAGATGGACAATAAAACCTAAAGCCCTTTGATCTTTCTTGATAACCAATGAAAAATTCACTAGTCGTCTTAAAATCAAAGGCTTTTATATATGGGTTATACAATTTAGCTTATGTTAGACATTCTCATATGCGCATATATGATAAATAGGGTTTTCTACCTGTCCATAACTTGTAAGAAGTTCATTGAACAACCTTCGTAGGAACCTTATTCACAATATGCACTATTGTCCTATAAGCTTCGCCCCACAAGGTCAAGAAAAGGTTTGAGTGATTTAACATCGCTCAAACTATTTCTTTAAGTGTATAATTTTTTCTTTTAGCTACACCATTTTGGTAAGCACTACCAAGCATGGTATACTGAAATATAATGCCTTCCTCTTTTATAAAGTATGTTAATGGCCCTTCCTTTTGTTTCATCTGAGTGAAATGACCATAATATTCGGCACATCTATCAGACCTGACAACCTTAATGACTTCATCAATTTGTTTTTCTACTTCTTTCTTAAAGTCCTTAAAAACCTGAAAGACTTCTAATTTTTCAAATAATAAATAGAGACACATATATCGTGAATAATCATCTATAAAAGTGATAAAATACTTTTCACCCGTATAACACGGTGAAAAATGGTCGCACACATCCGTATGCACTATCTTCAACTTTCTATTGTTGTGTTTGACATTTTTTTTATATGTGTTAGACTGCTTAACCTTTATACAGTCAACACATGGATCTATATTCGTAAAATCAAGGGATCCAAAGATTCTCTCATTCACAAGTCTTTAGACTCTCTCTTTCGAGATGTGTCCTAACCTCCCATGTCAAAACAAATAAGATTGATCTTCCTTTAGACCACATTTATTGCCAATCAATGTGTTCTCAACAAAATGGGATTCCTGAATTTGGACTTCAGTTTTTAATTGATACAAACCATCATACATATATGCAGAACCTATATTAATAAAAAAATTTATAATAACAAGCTTAGAATTTTTAAATTTAAAACTGAAACCAAATTTATAAAGTTTTGAAATTAAAATTAGGTTCCGACTATAGGATGAAACATAAAATGTATCGACCAAATCCAAAATGAATCTCGATTCCAACACTACTCTGCAGGTTCTAACATTCTTGACATGTGAACACATCATATTTCCTGATAAGATACTTCTTTAATACTTTGTTGGTTTTTTTAAAAAAAAAATGTCTGCAAGGAGTTGACAATGTGCACTGTGGCACCAGAAACAATCCACCAACTATGCAATAGAACATTAATCAAATTGTACTTATGAGAAATAAATGAATTATTACCTTTATTTTTGAGTCATTTCCTATGCTTCAAGCAGTCTACCTTCTTATGCCCCTTCTTCTTGCAGAAGAAACACTTTATAAAAAAGCCTCCTGTTTGGGATTTGGCTTTCGTCTGAGAGTTAGAACTCTCTCCAATGACTTTATCGTTTTTTCTTTTGAAGGAACTTTTCTTTGACCTCGACCTCTGTTTTTTTTTATGAAAGGTCATATGTGCACTCAGCACCCTCTTACCCTTCAGTCTCTCATCTTCTTCAACACACTCGGACAACAGGTCATTAAAAGATCACTCATCATTATGTGTGTTGTAGGAGATTTTGAAGAGTCTATATTCAGTAGGCAACAAAGTCAAAATCAAATGGACCAAGAAAGAATAAAAAATGGTGAACTTCATGTCATTCAATTAAGATGCAATATTCCTCATTTCCAGAATATGTTGTCTGATGTGACTGTCATTGATATATTTCATAGATACCAACTTGGACATCAATGTATTGGCCCTAGCCTGATTAAAACTAACAAATTGAGCCTCAATGGCTCCTAGAAATTTCTTCTCTATCCTGCAGTGAGGAATAGTGCCTCAAATATTTTTACCTACTCTTGATTGCAAAAGCAACATGCTAAGTCTATTCGAACACTCTCACTTCTCAGAGACAACCTTCTATTCGACTGTACTCTACTCTGGAAGAGCAGGAGGTTCCTTAGTTTTAAGGGCAAAATCAAGATCCATATAACCCAAAGTGAACATCACTATTTCTTTCCAATTTGACTAGAATCGTCGATAAGAAAAAACTTAATACAACAAGGAACAAAAGATAAAACTTTATTATTGCTCAGACGAGACTTGTGATGAAAAGGTAAAAGTGAGACCCTTTATTTTCACCTTTTTTTAGACAAGCATAATTGAGCCATTATCGTTTCACTTTGGTAGAAACGATAATACTCATAGTTGCTCCATCTCTTCAATTTACAAGAAATTGACTTCAGTTGGTGAAACTAGCAAATAATGTAACCAGAGACAATTCAACACTGTACCTTTGGGTACAAACATGCTTCAAGGGCTGAAATACACATTTACTATAACATCATGTGTGAATTTGAAATATAACCTACCTTTGGGTAGAATCATTGTTTCATAAACTCACACACAATCATAATAACGAATCTTAATATGGTCCAAAGAATCTTCAATCAACACAACTCATATCACTTTGATGAATGCATAAATCAGTCAATCAATTTCTTTTTTTGAAAACATATTTGTATTATGAAGCATGCTCATGCACACATATTAATGCATGTATATTCATGACAAAATATACTTTATATCGTCAAAATACAAGTTCATGCTTCAACTTATATCTATAAACTAATTTTTTATGATAAAAAATATCATAAATTTAATCATAAATCATGCTTAAAACATCATGCATAACTTAACCAACATAAAACACATAAATTGATATGCATAAGTCATGCTTTCTTAACAATGAATACTCATAAAACATGAAAAATAACAAAAGCAAGCTCATATGGGTAAAACTCGGGGTCCTTAAGATGGAACTGGTTTGAAAATACCCCAAACCGGCCTAAAACAGCTCTGAATTAGTCATTCAAGGGTCTGAACCCGTTCTGAACCTAATAAATTGGTACAAAAACATGAAAAAAACTCATAAAATCCTATAACCGAATGAGAAAATCCTTGTATTTTTATAGATCCATAAAAATAGGGTATCTACATCTCGGAACCAATGAAAAACTGTAAGGAATTGGTCAAAAATGGGTTTGAACCGGTCTCAAAAAGGGCTGTATTGATCACAGATCTAGTTCAGTTTCAAAAAATGTGTGGATCTTGTTATGGATCCAATCCGGTCCAAATAGGATCTGGGTCTAACCCGGTTCAAAGAGAAACATGGGTCTGACCCACTCCAAACTAGACCCGGGGCAAACCTGATCCAAATAGGATCTAGGTCCTACGAATTTGACCCAAACTCGGATCTCTAATGGGTCTGGATCTAATCCATATAGAACCCAGCCCAAATAAGACTCGAGTCTGGCCCGATCTAAAAAGGACCCAGGTCAGACCCACCAAACCCGAGGACTCTGGATTAAACTCATCGGATCAGACCCAAACCTGGATCCCTAATGAGTTCAAGCAGCAAACCCAATCCACCTAAAATGGGTCTGGATCGAGTCTACCACTGGGTTAGAATACTCGGCCCAACCATGTTACCAAAAACATAAGAAAGATGGTTTTCGGCTTCTGAGAAACCATCTCGGTCAACAACAACAACGACAACGACAACGATGACAACAATGACGACGATAACGACGACGACGACGCCTTCATCCCAAACAATTGGGGCCGGCGATATGCCCTCTCGCCTCTCTCTTAATTGCAGCAAAACCGTCGACGAAACAGCGGCGCCAGGCGATGCTTGATGACACAAGCCATTGTCGGCTCGCCATCGACTATTCATAGCTGAAAACTTAGCAAGTACCCCCTGCCAACAAAGGGGTTCATTTCTGGGTGCAGTTTCTAAGAAAAGCTCTAACCAAAAGTGCAAAAAAACCCTTTCGCACAGAAGCAACAAAAAAGATCGTCGACCGGCGATGCCAGGAGATGCTCGACGACATTGGCCATCATCAGCTCCCCGGTGGCGGTAGCTAGAGGTTGTCGTGGATCCATGCCATCGACGAAAATCAAACCCCTGACGTCGTCTGTGGCAACGGCAACCAGTGTAAACTCATGGTCGGAACCCCTCTCAAAGAAACCCTAATCAAAGAGGGTTTTGGGGGGTTCAGCGTCAGGCTACATACCGACGAGCGCATGGTGTAGCCAGCAACATTGGCGAGGCCGCTGGTTTTTCATCAGCCCCTCTCCGGCGAAAGCAGATAGCGAACCATCGGCATGTAACAATGTCTAGAATTTTTTTTTTTTTTATGTTTGTCGATAGGGATTTCTGTCACCATCAGCGACCAAACGAGGCTGCAATTCTGCCGACCAAGGCAGCCTTCTTCGGTCAATGACTCATGGTCGGATTTCCCTTGCTTTTCAAAAAAAGAACAATAACAGGGGAATCGACTCTAATGATGCCGGTGACCGAATACTGAAAGCTGCTAGTCAAGTAGCAGAATGGGCAATCACATGTCGGCCCTGTTTATGCTACCCACCAGTGTTAGGAATGCAAAAACAGGGACTGATGTCGATATGTCATCGAAGAGCATAAACTGGACGCTACCGATGCACCCACGCGTGGAAGTGGGCCCATAACCCTTATTGTTGGCGTATATTGCAAAACTGAATTAGATAATTGTGTACCTGTAGATGCTATTAAAATGACGTGCAAGTGCTCAACATTCTCCTCAGTCAGTCGACACACATGATGAGCCTCGGCCTTAGGTCAACCATGAGTAAATCCAGAACCCAGTAAATACCAGAATGTGGGCACTGAATGGGGCTAACATGTACGGTCTCCTTCTCCCTTTTAGGGAGTAGTAGGTAATTACATGAATGTGGTCTCTTCACATTCACTCAAACTCCATCCTGTTAAAACTAATAATTCCCCACTATTAACTATTAACTCACAACTTTCAATGTGTCAGACCCAAACCCTAAATGTCCAACATACTATACATGCATGGAGTTTTTAGGTTTTTTCATTTTATTTTTAAATTCTTATCATACATATGTTATCTATGTACTTGATTTTATATGGATCAGTTCTTGAAGTGTTTGATTATGACAAATGAATGAGTTTTTATAAGGTTCAAAAAATCAACTGCCCAATTTTTTTGTAAAATTTTAAGGCTCTAAATATCATTTTTTTAACGAAAACACATAATCTAGGTGTGGATTCCTAATAAATCGACCATGCCCAACAGATTTATGGGGTTAGAATTGTGAAAAAAAATACCGAAAGAGCAGAAAAACTCATCAAGCATATATCACAAATACCTAATGTTCAAGCACCTACGATCAAGTGTATATATATAGAGAGAGATCTTGAACTGAACATATTAGGCCTACTTTTCTTATTCTGTTCTGTCACATAGTTTGAAGTGTTTTATGAAGAACTCTGGTCGGAGCTCAGCTCTAGTATGAAATCTCACAAACCATGCCAGACTCCATATATTAATTCAGACCATTTGCTTCTGACCAGGATTCTATTTGGACCTCTTTGTTTATCACGGAACCTTGACCCTATAAGGTTTGGTATGGGTCAAGTCCTAGTCAAACTCTACCCATTGACACCCCTAATTCTATGTTATTTATACATGAAATATGAACAATATTTTTTTTTATCTATAAGAGCCCAGTTGATCCGAACCATGTGTTCAGGCTCGACTCACAAATGAGCTCGTGAGGAGCTGAACCGAGTCGAGTTACGAGCTGCTCGATTAGTGTACAAGCCATGATAAAAACGCTTTTATTAGTATGTATAACAATTTTATATACTATTTTAACACGTCGATGTTTCCCGAGATTTTATCAACAAACAAAGTTTTAATTTATCGCATGATTTTAACTCACCTAGATTTTCCAGAGAACAAAATTGGTGACATTGTTTTTTCTTAAAAATATGAATTTTCGAAACCACGATGGCGGGGAGTTAGCTCTTCTAAGAGCGGGAACGGAAAAGCAGCAAAGGAAAACAATCAAGATCGATTGCTGCCATTCCGGAGTGGAAAAGATCGGAAGGCGCCGGAACTACGATGACCCAACCGAAGATCATATCCTTCTTCAAACCTTCTTCTGCGAACAGCCGTTCTTCGGCGAGGCCGCCGTTTTCCGGCGACACCCAACTCTCCATTTCGTCGTCACCACCATCACCATCGTTAGGCGAGGACAAGTTTCGGGTCACCTACACCAGGCGGAATCCGAAGAGAACAAACGATCTGTGCGTCGCTTGAGCCAATCGATTCAAACTCTTCCTTTTCGTTCTCACAAAGTTTCAGTGATAGATCTATCGAGAATGAAGAATTCGATTCCTTTATTGGGGTTTCCTGTTCTCCCATTTTTTATTCGTTTCGTTTTTCTTATCTTGGTTCCTACAGAGAACAGAACGATTGGGAAAATGGGGCTTCGGAAAAACTGTCGATGATTAAAGAGGGGGATACTTCTGTAGAAGTTACAGAGACTCCTTAGGATTTCTAACAAGAAAAGAACTTATGCTCAATACCATCTGGAGTTGGGGCAATCCGACTTCTTCTTGTGTACTTGTTCTGTTTGCGGGTTGCGGTATTCGCGAGGGGACGAAGAGGATGAGATGCTTCACAAGTGGTTCCATAAGAACTACTACCATGGTGTCCAATTCAAGGTACAATCCCTTTTCAAGTCTGCAAATCACATTATCTTATTCAATAGATTCACTAAAGAAGATGATGTCCGATTTTTTTTGTTCTTTTCCCCTCTTCAAATGGGTTGGCGAAACGAGAACGCCATTTTCTCTCTTCCGAATGATGGGGAACGAATTGTTTTGGTATCGGACGGTGACCCTCCTGCTCGCAGAGATAAGGTTTTCAGAATCCTCAAGATGTGTTTCCTTTTAGTAATGAATCGGCTTTTTCGGTTATCTTGTTGACATCTACATTGGCAATTTGTTTTTATATAACGTAACAGGTTCTTGAGGTAGTTAGGATAGTGGAAAGAGATCTTGATCTGAATGATGATTGGCTTCTACATCGACTTTGCAAGGTGATTCTCACTTGGCTATGTTTGTAGTTCAGTAAAAAGATAGAAATCCGACTTTCCTCTCTGGTCACATTGATTCTGTTATTTTGTATTTCTATGAAGCAAAAGTATCTGAGAAATTGGTACTGTATGCCAAATCTTCACTGATAAATGTTCACAAACATGAATGTTTTAGCACTGGTTTTCAATTTTATAGGGTCATAGAACTGTGTTTGTAGTCAGAATTATGGCATACACATAAACTAACAGAGGGACTTCATGTTTTGTATAGGCATACCTGTTAATTTCTATCAATAGGGTTGTTGGTCTCCTTGTGGCTGAGCCTATAAAATCTGCATACAGAGTTTTCCCTGAATCTGCTGAGTCTTCCCTAATTGGCAAAGAGACAGATGCAAGAGGTACAAAATTACCAAAATCAAGTTCAATCTTAAGATTTGGGTCTATTCATTTTGAAAGGGAGGTGAATAGAAAACCTCCTTCGTGTATGAAGAATGTTAATACAATGATTGAAGGGAATGCCAGTGTAATTGTTTGTGAAAATCAAGCAGTACCTGCCCTTTGTGGAATAAGAGCTATTTGGATGGTGCCTTCCAAGCGAAGACAGCATGTCGCAACACATTTATTGGATGCCTTAAGGTATGTTATTTTTTTTCTGATACATGGTTGATGAGTTGGTTTCATTTTTTGAATGTGTCCTGATTCTTTACACCAATTTTTATGGATTTTAGTCAGACATCATAATGGTCTTGTTTCCCTTGTTCTTTCATGAAGAGTTTCTGTATGGGGCTGCGTTTTAAAGCCCTCCGAATGTGCTTTCACCCAAACCACCTCTGTTGGCAGATTATTAGCATGCAGTTACACTGGCACTGGATCTTTTTTGGTATACAAGGTTGGAAATTAAAATCATAACCGGTGTTTTCCAGATCCCACCCCACTTTTTACTTTTATTGTGAAGTTAAGTCTCAAAATTGTAGACATTATGGAACAATGTTAATAGAAATGTTGCTTATATATATATATTCTTTGTTGTCTCTTTTTTTGTCGCTTTTTCTCCATGAGCAATGTGTCTTTTCTCGAAGCATATGACATTGGTTTTTTCAAGAAACATTTGTAATGAAAAACCTAAATTCCAAGACTTGCTTGACAAATTGCTACTTGTGCCATCTAAAGATAAGTACCAATTGATTTGGAGTTAGGTCTGTACCTGAAAAACGGATTATTTCAACTATAACACACCTCCCTAGCCAAGTGGTGTCAAAATCAACATATTCTAGATCCTTTCCCCTTCTAATATAAGGCATGATTATGTTCAAAATTCTGAATAACATATTAAGGTTATTAAAAATTACTGGTAAACCTGTTCAGAATTCTTAACCTCAAAATTGATATAGATCTCAGTTCTTCAATCCTATCACAATCCACATTTCTGAACATCTTTGGTGGAATAATAGGTGGCTCGTGTTCAATCTTGGTGTACAGGAATGAACCTGATAAAGCATTTCTTCCTAGATTTGGAATTGCAAAAGTTAGTCATTTAAAAATCAGAAGACCTAAGTTTTGGTGGTTCAAGGAGAAATTTGAAAAAGTTATTACCAAACTGTGACGAGAGATGGTGGATGGCAAAGAGATTTGATCCTTCTTTGGCTGCTTATAATATGTAGGAATCATGGAAAACAAAAATCTTAATTTTTTCTCTTCGATAGGTGAATTCTTGTTGTATTGGAATACCGGGTCTGATTAAGTATCTAGTGAAACTTTAAATCATCAATATTAAACTTAACCAGAAAAAGTGCAGATTATGTCATTGACATTCTGCGTATGTTTGTTTTAGCTTCAACAATGTTACAGTTAGCAACTATAATCTTGTTGAACCCTTCTTTGCGGATGTAGGAGTCCCAACCTTCTTGTAGTAACATGTATCCTGTCAATGAGTTCTGAACTTCTGATTATCTTCCTTGTGTAGTCCATCTTACCAGATTTATTTATTTTCTTTTAGGCTTACCAGATTTATGTTGATGTAACTGTTAAGGCATGTATGTGAAATGCTGGTATAACAATGCTATGTACACCACAAGAAAAAAAATCAAAGTAGGTTACAGTTGATCCCAAGTTTTAAAAACTCAACAGCTATATCTCCTTTTCTGCAAAAAAAAAAAAATGGTAGTAAACTGAGGGTTTGTCCTTAGCAAGATTCTATGTTTTTTTCCCAATTTGAAAAGAACAAACTAGGTTAGAGAAGCTCTACCCATTTTCATCAGAGTTTGATGATAACAAGATAAACACTAATGTCAGCTGTCTCAGAATAATATCACCAGCTGCACCGTTTATTTGTTTGATTTTTCTTATGATTACAAATCTCATAGATGGTGTTCAGGTTTGCAAAATACAGATGATAGCACTGTTTGTAAAGCCAGTTAAAAAAATTGTGTCAGACACGTACCAGGCACGTGTTGGACACGTGCCGATGTCAGTTCGCGGTAGCGGACCTGGATCGGATCCGGGCCCGACCCTAACCCAGCTTCTCGAAGGATCGAGAGCCTGCATCTTTTAAAGACGCAGGCTTTGAGGCGAGGGGCAAAACCCTTTGCCCCTTCTCTCTCTTCTCTTTGCCTCCAGTCTCCGTCTCTCGCTCCCGTTTTTGCCAACGACCTTGACACCAACGACTACCAATCGCTGGTGACCTCCTGTCAACGATCCTCCCTGTCGCTGTTCCCTCTCTCCTCCTGGATCCCGTCTGTCCGACATCATCGCCGTTGTTCTCCTCTCTCAATGTCGTCATGTTTCGGCACACCTTGTCGGTGACAGTCCCCGTCACTCCCCTCTCTCTGTGTATGTTGGCATCCACCTCAGCGACCACCAGTGATCGATGGCAGGAAGACGACGATGACAATGTCGTCGTCCCCCCTTCCTCTTCCTTTCTTTATCTCCCTCGTGTTCTCTCTGCTAGCGCCAACACGCTCCCATCAGTCACCTGACCACGATCGACCCTTGTCATCGCCTTTCTCCCTCGTGCTTCTTTGGTTCGACAGAGGAGCCCTCGATGTCGAAGCTCCCTCTACTCGTCGGAATTGCGTGTCAGCCATAGTGACAAACGTTTTAACCGTCAATTTCTCATTTTTCAAAAACTCGTGAGAAGTTGAAGTTTTTTCATAAATCTCGCATTTTTGGCAAAATCTCGGCAATAAAAAAATAAATTAAAAAATATAAAATTTGTTTTTTATAAGAAAATATTAATAAAAATTATTTAAAAATAAAAAACACAATTTTTTGTGATAAATAGCAATTTAAAATGTAAATATCGTGTTTAAATGACGACATTTATGTTTTTTATAAATCTCACAAGAAATTAAAAATCTTGCGAGAAATTGCGTTTTAAACTTTTTGGCAAGTTCTCGTGATATTATCGCGAGATTTTCATAAATCTCGCGATATTTGTCACACCGGTGTCAACTGCCTCCTCTCCTTCCTCTTGAGCTCTCGTCAGCAACCCTTGCCAAGTAACCTGCGACGTTGGCGGTCTTCCTAGGTAACTCCCTCTCTCCTCTCTCACTGTTTTTTCGTTGGAAACGTCAATAGGAGGTCGTCGACCTCCTGCCTCCCCCCCTCCCTTTGTAATAACCTTGATTTGTTTTATTAACTACTTAAATTTATCTTAAAATAATATGTATTTTTCTAAATTGAAACTGGGATCCACGTTTCGGATTCAGGATCCACAAAGGAACCATATATATATATATATATATATATATATATATATATATATATATATATATATATATATAACATAAAATAAACCTAATGCGTGGATCTATTTGGATCCGACCTTCGGATCCACTCCGCAAAGCTGTCACGGGTCCACATTGTTGGAGACCTATGGATCCAAATTGCGGACCCTAATAAGCAAAGGATTTGCTGATCCAGATCGCGGTAGGTTCGCGGGTCTCGGATCCGGACCCAAGCCGTGGCCCTGCGTAACTAACAAGTTATAAAAAAAAGGCACAACACTAAAGCTGTGTTGGCCCGATAAAATGGGCGTTAGGGTTCATTCAGAACCCTAACGCAAGCCGATGGTGAGAGGGGTGCTTGTGCAGCCGCCAGGGTGGGGGTATCAGCCCTTCCTTTTCGAGGGGCCACCCTCCTACAAATTCCCTATCCTCTCTTCCTCCTGCACTCTCTACTCCTACCGCTCCTGTCTCTGTCGGCAGCCCTGGTGTCTCCTCTCGTTCGACCTCCAGCCGATGGCTCGCCGGGGCATCCTCGACCTTGCCCCTTCCGTCTCGGCCCTTGACCTCCCTATTGTGTTTTACGGCAGACCCTGACAACAATCGCCTCCAGCGACCTCACCAACCTTCTTCCCTTCTTTCCCTTGCTACCACCGGTGACCACCGTAGTTAGCGATAGCAGCCACCGGCGACAGTGCCGTCGATCTTCTGTTCCTTCTTCTCTATACCCTCCGGCCATCCGGAGCCGTCCTCGTTGTTTTTGCCAGGATAGCCATCGCCGGAAGCCCTGTCGATCCTTAGGGTTGCGTTTCTCCAACAAATCTCCTTCTCGCAATAGCAATAGCCCCCAAGCGTCGCTATAAGGTACAGGTTCTTTCTTGGAATCAAGTGAGAAATCGAACGCCGATTCGATTCTCATGCGATAATTAGTGTAAATCCATGATAAAGGGATGAATCTATATGTTCATCCTAGAGTACATGGATACAGACCCATGAAATCCCTTTTTACATGGGTGTACATTTGTTGCAGCATATTTTATGTGTAGCAGCGATGGATGGCTTCATGCTCAATCTCCCCTTTTGGATTCTACCATATCATGACAATTGTTTAATATGGAAAATTGTTGCAATGGAACATACTATCACATAATTTTGTATATAATTGCAACATTTCTTGTGATAGTTATATTCATATCAGCTCTTCACTTTGGTCAGCAAATGTGATAGTTTGCTGGGAGAAAATTTTGAAATCCTTTTTAATAAAAATTTAACAAAGTTTTGTGGGATCTTTTAGCTTTTTATAAATTGTTTATGGGAAAATGTTTAGCTCGACAATGTTTAATGGTGGATTCTTAATTACTTGACTGTTGGGAAATCCTCTGTTTCCAATCAATGGAGTGCTTAGCACAACTTGAAACACTATGCGAAAGGCTGTAAAATTCACAAGATTCAGCTGAAAGGGCTCATGTCGAGAGCACATTAAAGTGACTGTAAGTGAATACTGATTACATTTCACAATGTCAATACATTCTAGACAATGCAGTTGCTTCTTATGCGCTTGTTTTGGCAAGTTCAAGAGCACAATCTTTCTTTGCAGCTTATTTGTTTCAACATCTCTTACTGAGCATGAACTTATTATGACTTTTAGCTTGTCATATTAGCCTCAATGACAATCGTTTATTTATTTCTTTAGGTATATATAATAGCATGCTAGGTTTTGTCAATTCCATTTCCTTTCATAATTGTCATGTCTTGATTTACTTCAAGGAAACTACTTGATCAGCTATTGGGACACCAGAGGACCTGAGTTGCAACCTTTGGTTACCACCTCCCCGATTCAACTGATTTGAATAATTTAATTAATGCACTATCACTGCATCCCTAGAAGTTTCATTGAATTATAAAACAATTTCAAAGAATTAACAATATGTGCAGTTCACATTAACCTGGCATGGACAACTAACAATATCTTTGACTTCTGAGATGGGTCAAACATGTATTGAAGTCATAGTTGCTTTGAGTAGGGAGATAACACATTATCAAATCATCTACTTATAGCTTTTTGTAGTTTATTTGGCATTAAATTCACTGGCTGGTCACATCTATGAGAATTAATCATTAAGATCAATATGTCACATCCATAAGAGTTAATTTTACCTGTTTTTATGCATCTATCTTATGCTTTTATAGTTGGTTTATAACTAGTTGTTACTCTTGAAGTCTTGTATGTTCTTATTTCCTAATGTGCGAATGTCAAACTTGCACAACTTCAATCCATACTCTTTGTTTTAGGATAAGGTCGTGTAATACCAGTCGTGTAATACCAGGAGGTGGCTGTTTTTATGCAAGCAATCTTCACTTTTAAAGCTCACACGTTAACTATGTTGTTGTTTTTATGCAAGCAATCTTCACTTTTAAAGCTCACACGTTAACTATGTTGTTGATTAGTCGACTGGGCTTTGTAAACCAACTACAAGATATATATATATATATATATATATATATATATATATATATATATATATATATATATATATATATATATATAACTTGATGTTATTTAAATATGAAAATTTACATTTGGTATGCATGTTAAACTCCAGATCATGGTTATGTGCATGTGTGTTACTTCTAATACATGTGATGAATGAATTATATTTTTGAAAACAAAGTTTTTATAAATAAAAAAAAACTTTGTTTTGGACAGGCAGGTGGCTTGTTTGGGATTAGCCGGGCCGGGGCTGAACCCTAGTCGACAGTGTCGGCTAGGCTTGATAAGCCAACTTAATATATATATATATATATGTATATTTTAACACTTATGATTATTTAAGTTTGGAATTAGATATTTAATATGCATGTTAAAATTCTTGAATTTCGTTATATACATGTGTGTTGATTTGAATTCATGTTGTGAATGAAAACTTTCACATGCTTTGAATTGATATGACATACTTAAGTATTATGTTATACTAAGTTTGTTTCAAGTGCATGTGCATCCATGAATTAATTAATTTGGCATGCTGAATTGTAAATTAATGAAACAACGATTGATAATAACTCAAAAAAATGATAGTATAATGTACTTTCTAAGATGTCTTGTTGGGAGTACGGGACTCTTGGAGTTTCGGTTTTGGGGAACCACGAGGATACAAAAACTCTGTGTGCTTTATTTGATTACCTCTAAATCCGATATTGAGGTTCTTTCTTTTGGCCACGGTTTTAGGAAGAATTCGTCACTTTGCTTTGGGTGGTGTGTAGACACAGTTGTTTTGGTATACCAAGAAAGTGACACTTGTGGGCGTGGGGTGTCTTTGGTGTCGCCGACATTAGATGTGGAGGTCTAATGTTTCGATGAATGATGTTATTTCTTGATATCAGTCGAGTGTTAAGTTTGAAACTTAGTAATAAGATACAAATTGTGTGTTAAGCTATCTTGGGAACCTAACTTGACTTCGAAGATTTTACACATTTGGTGTATTCGTGGGCAACTGTAATTAAAAAGAGAAACTTAAATTGTATGCATTTAATAAGGCATGCATATGGAAAGAGAAACTTTAATAAAAGATAATAAAGTGTTCATGCATTACACATAAATCATGCATATTCCTGCTATGCATTAGAACATGCATATATTATCTGTTTCCTTAATTGTTACATGTTGGTGGATGTATGATGTTTAATCTCTAATGTCTGTTAAATGTCTTGCTTACTTAAATTGTGATCACTGCTATTGCTTAAATGATTCTTCATACTTAAAAATTGTTTCATGTTGCATGAATGCTTAAATTGAATTATGTAATTGTCATTATTGCATTTCTCTAAATTCTTACATGAAATCTTATCTGTATTCTTTAGCTTACTTGTTTCATTAGAAGTACATGTGCTCGGGATTTCGGTTCTGACACCCTACTTATATGATTTTTTATAGTCGCAGGTGATCATTAAAGCAACTGATTTTTGGGAAAGTTACCAGTGTCACATTCTTGCTTGACGGATCACAGAGGGACAGTGTGATTCAGTTTTTCGTTATTTGCTTTTATGTTATTTAAATAACTTTGATATGTCTCTTGTAATTATTGCTTAAACATTCTTTCTTTCAAATAAATGAATAATGGTTTGGTTTGGTATGGGTGATAAGTGTAAGCTTTATTGTGGTGTTTGGTTATCCATTTGGGAGTAGAACTGTAAAGGCCCTAGGTTTCTGGGATTGTTTTTGCACTTGTTTAAAAAAATTTGTGCATTTTCAAGGGGTATGAGTTGGGGTCGTTAAACCTTTTTTCGTTTATTGGCGGTGGACCAGTGCCACCATCGTGGGTGGCTCTGGGTCTACCAGGAGGGAGGTGCCGATCACCTCTCCTCATCATTGTCTTCATCTTTTTCTCTCCGTCTTCGCAGCGGAGGGGTCGGGCCCCTCCCTGTTGTCCTGATTTCACAAAGGAGGGGCCGAGCCCCTCCTTGGTGCCTTGTTTCCGCAGGGGAGGGGTTGAGCCCTTCCTTGCCTTTTTGTTTCCACAGGGTAGGGGTCGAGCCCCTCCACCCCCTCTCTCACGTTCGGCGCGCCTGTTGCCCCTGGCTTGCTTGCCCACTTGTTTGGTTGTTGTGTCGGTTAGTGGGTAGAGTTGCTGACATGTCGTGCATGCCTTGGCATGAGTGGTGCTTGGCTTCTTATCATGTCCATCGTGCACATATCTGTGTGCACGATTGGTGTTTTTAGGGTCTCTGTGTTTGCTTTCCCCTGTTTCTTCTTTCATCAGGGAAGGGTCGAGCCCCCTCCTTGCCTCTTTATTTCCTTCGTACGCAAGGGAGGGGTTGAGCCCTTCCCTACGTCCTCTGTTGCAGGGGAGGGGTCAAGCCCCTCCCTGCCTCTGTTTGTCCGACAAGGGCTTCGCCCCTACCGCTTGGGTCTCCCGGTAGGCAGGGTGAATCCCCACCTCACCTTGGTCAGGCAGGGGCTTTGCCCTTGCCGATTTCCCTTTCAGCAGGGGTGGAACTCCTGCTGCTTGTTTGCAGGTAGGTCGGCAGGGGTTGCCCCCTGTCGCTTGGATCTCGGCAGTCAGGGAGCAAAGCTCCCCGCCCTTGTTGCCTTTTGTCCGCCCCTGCTTTTGTGCCTTTCGTAGGACTGGCATGGGGCTGAACTCCCTACTCCTCTCTGTTGATCGGGCATGCAGGGAGCAAGGCTTCCTCTAAGGTCCACAATATTTTTAAGGTAATATGATGCGAAGTGTTTCAATGCATATAATTTCATGTGCGATTTTGAGAAATTTTTATTTTTGTACTTGTATGAATATGCGAGGTCCAGAATCGTGTAAGTAAAATGTAAGTAGCAATTGAGGGAAATCCGTAATGAATTAACCTTTGAAATTTTAAGGGTAAATCTATAATGTATATATTTAGGTTGTCCCTGAATTTGAGACCCAAACGACAAAGAAACCCCATTAGTATATGTAAATTACAGGAGATCGCCTAGCAATAGAACGAGAGTCAAAAGAGAACAAATTTTCCGTAAGAGATGGATAATTTTCTTGAGATGAGCTTTAGAAAGGTATTGTATTGGAATATTAAAATAAAAATATATGTTATGATATATGTATTTGATCTTAATTAACAAATTTGGTAAATTATGGTAAAATCATTTTGTGTGAGTTAGTCAAGGAGTCGACCAAGCCCTTGGTCGACCACTTTAGGTCGTCATGGGATAACTTTAGCCACAAAGACCAACTGGTCAAGTTGACCAGTTGGGGCCATGGCATTTTTGTAATATAAAGTGGGTATTTTTAGAGGGAGGGCCACAATTGACCCTACCCATAAAGTCGACTTCATGATGATGCATGGGGCATTATCATGAAGGTGGGGCACCCCTCCAAGCAATCAGCATGGGGCAGCGCCCCATGGGATTCATGAGATACATATGGCTCTTTCCAAGAAAGAGCCATAATGAGGTTGGTTGCGCCTCATTGGGTGCAGGCAGCCCCATGGCACACTTGCAATTTTCTAAGGACTTTTTGAATCCTAGAACTCGAGTGGAGGGATTGGGCGACTATGGGGAGGCATGACTCACTCCTAGCCCTCCATCCTCTTTGAGTAATCTCAACCGTCCATCTGCCCCTCCTCCCTACTTAAACCTTTTGGAAAAAGAAGAGGCCCAAAAAGGGGGGTAATTTTTTTTTAAGTCTCACTCTCACTCTCTCCCTTAGCTGTGTGGGGTGTGATCTCCACCATTTTTGTGGAACCCTTGTGCAACCAAGAACCCCTCTCCAACCAAAGTTTCTTCACCTTCCAAGCATCAAGGTGAAGGGATACAACCTTATATTTTCTTTTTTTTTCTCTTTCGGGAAGGCCTTCAACATTATATTTTCATTTTTCTTGGTGCTTTGTATATGGTAAGTTACGTAAAGCCAAAAAGAGTCGATTGCATCCGTTGTATGCATGGCTCATGACGGATTAAGAGACTTTTATTTCTCTTATTTTTTGTTGTGGGTGTTTGAGCATCCCTCCCTTTTGTACTATGAAAGGAGAGGGGCTCAAATCATCTGAATCTCCATTCGGTTGGAAGCCATTGCCCCATTTCGTGTTTGTCGAAAAAAAAAGAGACTATAAAATAGTTATGTTTATGCCTCTTTTGTCAATTACTTTTAGCTGAAATGCATACTTGAGGTTTCCTTCTTGTTGATTCTATTCGACTAAGATACATATTGTGCTTTCCTTTTTGTGCTTGCATGCAACCAAGTAGTGTTTTGGCATTCCTTTAGTTTTCGCACGAAGGTTTTTCTTTTGGTGGGTAGAGTTAGCCTTGTCCTCAGCCCCTCAAACTGTTATGAGGTGGCTGGGGCAACCTTTGAACCTCTCTCCCCCCTTAGGGGGCTGAAGCACCGAACTGGGCTCGGGTGCAGTCCAGTCGTGGTCTCCCCTTTTCCTCTTTCGGTTCGCTTCAGCCCTTTCTACGGTTTATCCTTTTTTTTTTTCCTTTTTTTTCTGATCTTAGGATTTTATTGGTTCGTGGGGGTCTGTCCCCTATGGGAACAGACCCAACTGGGTGCACCCTGGTCCGAGCAAGGCTCAGCCAGTTGCACCTAGCTACCTAGGCCACTGAGGTCTTTCTCTTCCTTGTCATGAGTGGCGGATTCTCGGGTGCCAACAACCCCCCTGAGTAGTCTTGTAGCCTTGGGCGCTAGGTTCAGGCCCTGTCCCAAGGGTGGGTCTGGTTTGAACCCTGGGGCTCAGACAAAGGTCCCGCCAGGGCCAAGGTCCGGTCCAGGGGACCAGACCAGTGGTCCTCCTTTCTCTTTACGTGTTTGCCTTGGCACCTAGTTGCACCTAGTTGCACCCGGGTCTGTTGCTACTAGGTAGCTTGGTCTAAACCTATAGGTTTAGACCAGGGTTAGTTCGCAACCGAGTGTCTGGTTCAGAGGACCAGGCCTACTTGGTTCCCACGATTTGCCCCTTTGGCCCTCATGCGGGTGTAAGTCTGGGTGCCGGGTGTCAACGCACCCGGGTGAGCCAACCGAACCTGCTGGGCCCTAGTTCGGACTGTACCTCGGGTGCAGTAGATGGACTGAACCTTTTGGTTCAGTCCAGTGTTGCCGTTGACCCTTGGAGTGGGGTTTTGGTTTGGGTTGGAATACCCAAACCGATCTACTCACACTTGCTGCACCATTTCCAATGACCGGATCTAGGCAAGGGTGAGTTAGCAGAGGTCTGGTCCCATCGAGACCAGAATATGTGAAACCCTATTGGCCACCATATGAGGGCATCCATTCCCTCATTGTCCCAAGATCACTAAGTGATCCGTAAGATCAAAAAACATATATATATATATATATATATATATATATATATATATATATATATAAAAGCAAAAGAAGGAATGTGAACGAAACCACGAATGTATAGATGTTGATTGTGTGGGTTCGCTGTCCAGTGGACCCAGTCGGACACTTGGCACACTTATGCCTTATCTAAAATGCATGTTCCGTGACCATACAAGCTCCCTTTGTTGTTTCAGACACATCGGTACTTTGTACCTTGTATTGATCATTCAGGTAGCTGAATTTGGTGTTTGGGTTTGGAGGTAACCTCGTGTCCTCCTTGGTCCCATTTTGGTAGTTTCGGTATGGATTGTCGGGTGAGCTCTATGCTACCCACACGTAAATAAAGTTCATTTGTTGTAAGTTTCAGAATTTTTGTCAAACCATCATTCACGTAGCATCGGGTCCGCAGGCGCAACACCCAACCGTGGCAATGCGAATGTAATTCCCATACGAATGAGAATATCCTAGATTTCATTCTAGACATGTAAGTATGACGAATTCAGGAATCTTCTTATGGAATTGGTTCCACTTTGTCAGCATTAGAGCAAGATGCTTTGCGAACATTAGTAACCCAGTGATGCACATAAGTATTTTTGTCCTCGTGACATATTTACATTGTTTCTCCCGCAAGTGCGGCGATCCATCTTGGAAATGCAAATGTAATTCCCATACGAATGAGAATATTCTAGATTTCAATCTCAACACATGAGTGTACCGAAATCATAAATCTTTCTATGAAAGTGGCCTCATGCGAGAATTGTCAAATTAAGACTTTTGAAGTTCTAACTACATGAGATTGTAATTAGGAGCTTGCAATACTTATCTCAGCTTGATGTACTTGCAATTATGTTTACGTTATGCTCTTGAATCACATATCTCTTAAAATTTGTGGAATTGTACACTCGCATGCACATTATCATTGAAATGTGGTTCCTAGATATACATACATATATATATATATATATATATATATATATATATATATATATATATATATATATATATATATATATATATATATATATATTTGCCTTTGTTTCTTAAATTGTGCGATCAACTGGAGATCATGTAGTTCTTAGTTTGCACCTGCACGTAGCACATCTTGACACCTGTACTACTTAGTACGTACCTCAAAAATGATACATTTTGGTCTCATGCTTGAGGCATTGATGGGTACACGAAGTGCACGCTATACATGTAATGTAAAGAGTGACACAAAAACTTAAACACCACAGGGTATGAGAAACACATTGTTGTGGTTGTTAGACTCAGTTAAAGTCTTTGGGCGATAGCTCCTTGTTTGTGAGTGAGCTCACGTATGCCTATACCCTAGATAAGAAAAATAATAAAATGGTGTTATGATTGCTTTCACAGGCGATGTGCTCTTTGTTGGCCGTGTGAGGCTGAGCACGTGAATGGGCAGACTAAGACCTCGTTTGCATACCTCGCGGGGACCATGAGGCATAAGCACCTCAAAAGGACGTATGACTTGATAAATGAGTCTAAGAAAGATAAACCTGTTGTGCCCCCATTCACAAAATGATTCACCTTAGAGAGGGTGGATGGTACAACCCTGAGTGACTAGTCGTTACTACGACACATGTTTTGATAGGGGTTGTAGTGTCCTTTGACCTTCAGTCACTCAGAGTTAGGGAGGTCAAGTTGATCTTTTAAGGATACCTCACTACTGCAGTAAAATGGATTGCAATCCTTATCTATGCGAGAGTTTCTATTAGTTGTGTGCTGCTCGCATGAGGTTTACTCGGTCTGTAGCATCCTCGGTTACCGCATTAGAAATCTAATAATAGACATAACTCACAAAATGCGATGTTCCTTCATGTACCCGAAGGGGTAATCAGAAGAACTTAATTACTAACCAATCACAACTGACATACTTTAGTAGTTCATTGCTTCTCTGATTACTGCACTTGTTCTGTTTCTTAGCTATTTGTGGTTAAAAGTTGCTTAGTTTTTTGTTCACTGGTTTAGTATATTTTCACTTACTTGACACATGCACCTGTATACATTGTATCACATTTTTCATGTTATATATACATGCTTCTTCTTTGAGAAATAGAGATATGATATTATTTTTTCACCACCTCACAAGAGTGTTGACCCCGTTTTATGGGGATACAAGTGACGAATAGGTACAGTGGCGATGCGACGACACACGGCGGAGGCTTGGGGACCCATACTTATCTGCAGATTTTGCTCTTGTTCGGTTTTGGGTTTTGATGGGATAATCCCCTTATTTTAAGAGATTGATAGATTGTCGTACTCTTGTCTCATTTTGTAATTAAACGTTGGGTTGTATATTTCAAAACTTGTTGGATATGCTTACTTACCTATGGCCGCTCAGACTTACGGTCTTGTTACTTAGTTACCCCCTTTTTCCTTGCTTTCCGTTGTTTATCGTAAAACCATTAAAAAAAAATCTTCAAAAATTCAAAGGATTTTTCCATGGTCGGGGTTTGGGGTGCCACAGAGATTGGTATCAGAGCAGCTTTAAGTGTGGTCTAAGACTTCAGTGTACATCATCCATCACACTGTAAGTATGTTTTAATTTGAATTTATGTCATTTACATGTTTCTTACTTCTTAGTTAGAATTGTATGCTTAATTATATATGCATGGGTTAGATGTCGACGAACCCCAATTATGAGAAAATTTTGGAAGTTCTTCAAGACTTGGTTCGAGGCGAGGAATCCTTGGGCCGATTGGTTCAACACCTGACTCGAGGTGTTCACATGATGGCACAACAGACACCTCCGTGTGCCAGGTGTCTTGTAGATCACGTGGGACAAATTTGTCCCCATGAGTTGAGCGATTGCCCGTACTGTGGTCTTAGGGGGCATATCGAAGAGGAATGTCAGACTAAGCTTCGTGATGAGCTCTGAAAGCGCAACGCTGACAATGTTGATGATGTTGTTGAGAAACTATGTTTTGATGATACATAATAAATATGATACATGATAAATACATGATATGCTTTCATGCGATATGATAAATATGATATGCTTTCATCTATGAAACTGAATATGTTATATTATGACTGTATATGATGTGTCATGTATTTAACTAGTATTTGATGCAAGGTTATTTCACCTAAGAAGAATGAAGACAACCTGATCAAATGCAACTATTTGATGCAATCATACTACTCTGAAGAAAAAGCTTGATGTGTCATACATTCATAAAGATTATCCAAGAAGATCGGCTACTTCAAGATGAAGATTTTTTTCTTCTTTAGAGTCATATGTAACAGAACCTTCAGAAGCATGCATATTTCATATTAGACCATATGCTTTAAAATCATACAAGCCATTTATTTACAAAAAGTTAAGCTTTCATGAAAGGATATGTTATGTATATTGTAGCATTTCAAAAACACCTTTTTGAAACAAATCATTGTACTTCCTACAAGCATTTATGAAAAAGATATTTTGACAAGATATAATAGCTCATGATTTCAAAAGCATTAATTGTACTGTCTACCAGCATTTATGAAAAAGACAACTTGAAAAGATATAAAAGCTCATGATTTCAAAAGCTTTTATGAAAGAAAAAGATAAATTACATTAACTCATAATACACAATCGTTCATCTTGAATTGACGATTTGAGAAAACAAATATTATTTTATACACAACTACTTATTGTTTAACAAGACAATTAAGTTAGAAAATGATCTTTTATTTATTTAATACTAAAATCCACACTCAAGAATGTCAACTTATATTTAAAGTCATCATTCTTTTTGTAAACATTAAATGACACTTCAAAAAGCATTTATTTAAGAAATGACCATTTATAAAATAAAGTACTTAACAAGCATTTATTGTACTTACATACATTTAACCAAAGAAGTGACGATTTGTAAGAAAACTATTAATGTACTACAAATCATTAAATTGAGTAAAGACAAATTACATTATAAATTATACTTCATTGATCGATGTACTACAAAGCATTTATTTTGAGAAAAGACCCATTACAAATTAAATATCATTTTTAATTACAACAACGCATAGTGTACCTCAAATATTTAATTTATGAATGATGATTTTTTGAAAAAACAATATAGTACACATATCATTTCACACAAAGTTGTTTTGAGATGACCTGACACCTCACATCTCAAAAGGACAATTATTTAAAAAAACAACGATTATTTTTAAGACCTATATATATACAAACAAAATAATATCTCAAAGATACACATATGAGCTTTCAAAGAGAAAAATTCCTACTCGACACACTAAAAAAGAGCTTAAAAAAAGAAAGAGAAAAAGACAAGAAAAGCACTCTGACAAAAGAATCAACTGTGTGTGAAAAAGCAAAAGAACATTTTGTTCTTCTGGGAGATTATTCTACCCATTTTTAAAAGAGAGAACATTATGAGAATCTTCATACGAGCATTCATACTCTACATATCATTGTGAAGGTTCTTTAGGAAAGTGTTGTAACTTTCTGTTATCTACTGTTTCCCTTCTCTGTTGAGAGAAGTAGACCTCTGTGAAAGAGGGTGTTTTCCTTCTCTGTTGAGAGAAGTAGACCTCTGTAAAAGAGAGTGTTTTCCTTCTCTGTTGAGAGAAGTAGACCTCTGTGAAAGAGGGTGTTTCCCTTCTCTGTTGAGAGAAGTAGACCTTTGAGGAAGAGAGTGTTGTACTATTTATCCCGTAACATGGATTTTATAGTGAAAGGCTCAAGTGTTTTACTTGGGGATTGGATGTAGGTTAGTAACTCGATCGAACCAGTATAAATCCTGTGTTTATTGTGTTGTGTCTTACTGTCTTTAATTTTTATTTTATCGATCTGTATCATATTTCACTATTCACCCCCCTCTAGTGGAATTTCAGATGTATCATCGGTCACTGGACCGAAAGTTGTTGAAGTGGGCAGTCAGGAAGGAGATATGCGTGGTTCGCCAGACTCTCCTCAATACTCACCTGAATCTTATTCATATGTGGTTTCATCGGAGTTTGTGTCAGATCCTTCTATGCCTTCAATACTGATAGAAGTTCAAGCGATATCTGATACGCCCTTAAGAACTCATGCTTCTCCTCCTTATATCAGACCGCAAGGATGCGGAAGTTAGAAGGATTACCGCGTCTTTTACACCAGCAAGCCTTGATGATGTTATGTTGTTTAGTTGGAGACACTGAGTCAGTGTTCCATTTTTTGGGTTTGCTTATGTGTTTGGTAGTGTTTTGTAACTGTGTCCTTGACAAAGGGTATCTTTGGCATGTAATACATGAAACTTTCTTATTAATGCAATGAAATTCTACTTTTAAGAACTTGTCTCGTTGCTTATACGGTGTTTGCTTGTTCAAGATGGCGTGGCGTGCTCGTTGTGACGACCTGATGGAGACACTCAACAACCTCACAGAGGTAGTTGGCCGTCAGGCAGAAACTATGCGGAACATGGGCGATCATATTCAGCAGATCGCCCAAGGACAGGGAACACCTGTTCAGGTTCCTGCTACTGCAGTTTCCTACAAGCAATTCATGAATTTGAACCCTCATTCTTTCGACGGGAAATCAACACCAGAAGCAGTTGAGGACTGGGTGCGAGAGATCAAACAGATTTTTCGCGTTTTACAAGTGAACGATGATAGGAAGGTTGATTTTAGGACGTACCGTCTCCGAAAGGATGCAGAGGTGGTGGGCTACCACCTGGGAAATCAAATTCGAGAACCAGCCAGTCACCTGGGAGCAGTTCGTGGAGACCTTTTTCGCAACATATTTTTTGGCTCATGAGAAGAGCAAAAAGATGTAAGAATTTCTTGATCTACAGCAAGGAAATTCTACGCTGACGGAGTACGTTACTCGTTTTTGCAGTCTCGAGAGATATTGTTCCAACCTTTATGCCACTGAGAATGACCGAGCATTGAAATTTGCTCGAGGATTGAATCTTATTTTATGCACCAAGGTGTATACCCGCGTACCTACTACCATTGATGGGGCTTTTGAGACGGTCTCACTTTTAAAACAAGATTGGTCTGAGTCCCAAAGGACACAATCTTTCAAAGGGCAGCAAGGCCAAAAGAGTTGGCCCAAAAAGCATCAATTCCAGAAGCACCAAGGAGGAAAGAAATTCCATCCACCTTCGAAGAAGAACCAGTACAACAACAACTACCAACAAGAGCAGCAACAACAATCTCAGAGGCAGATCACATCAGTAGTGGGATGTCTCAAGTGTCCTGTCGACCATCCGGGTCGACTTTGCCCTCGTGACACTGGGGGATGTCTGTATTGTGGCAAGATGGGCCACTACATAAAGGATTGTCAGAAGAAGCAATCAGATGATCAAAAGAGAAATACACCAGGAACATCACAGCCATTTCAGCAGAGACAACCTCAACAACACCAGCCACAACAGTCATATCAGCAGAGGCAAGGCAACCAGAAAACTATCGCAAGACGTGCCTATGCAGCAATTGTAGAGAAAGTGACCAAAGGCGAGTTGGTCCAAGGTACTTTTCCAGTTGTTGCGGCGCTTTGCATTCCTTTATATCTGTCAGATTCGCTAAAACATTGTCTTTGACCGTAGAATCTTTGAATTACCCGTTGGAGGTTAGTACTCCGACAGGTGATCAGTCATTTTATAATTATATTTTGAGCATCGAGGTATCGGTGGCAGGGCAGAACTTACCAGCTGACATAATCATGTCAGATATGACTGAGTTTGACATCATTCTAGGCATTGATTGGTTGTTTGAGTATCATGCTCAAGTTCTCCATAGAGAAGGTAGAGTAGTCTTATTTCCTCTTAATCATCCTGTTTTGGAGATCAAACTTTCTCGGCCGTTGTGAGATAGCCGTCTGATTTCTGCTTTAAAAGCCCGGAAGTATTTACAAAATGGGGGTACTGCATTTCTCGTCAGTATTACCTCAATAGAGCCTGAGTTAGTTTCGATCGAGGACTTGGACGTAGTTCGGGAGTTTCCCGACGTGTTCCCAGATGAATTGCCCGGATTACCTCTGAAACGTGAGATTGAGTTTTGCATCGAGTTGTTGCTTGGAACTACTTATATTTCCAAGGCATCGTATCATATGGCTCTGACAGAGCTTGAAGAGTTGAAGCGACAGTTAGAAGAGCTTTTGGAACAAGGTTTTATCTGACCCAGTGCATCCCTCTGGGGTGCACCAATGTTGTTCGTAAAGAAGAAAGACAGATCCTTGAGGTTGTGCATTGACTATAGAATGCTCAACTAAGTGACGATTAAGAATAAATACCCGTTACTAAGGATCGAGAACCTTTTCGATCAGTTGCAGAGAGCGAGGATTTTCTCGAAGATAGACCTCCGATCAAGTTATCATCAGCTTTGTATTAGAACGAAAGATATTGCAAAGACAACTTTTTGAACGAGATATGGGTTGTACGAGTTTGTAGTGATGCCTTTTAGCCTCACAAATGCACCAACTGCATTCATGGATTTAATCAACTGGATTTTTCGTCCATTCGTGGACACTTTTGTGATCGTGTTTATTGACGACATCTTGATCTACTCAGAGAGTCCTGAGCAGCATCGAGAACATTTGCGTTTCATTTTGGGTATATTTCGTGAGCATCAATTGTTTGCCAAGTTCTCCAAGTGCGAGTTTTAGCTTAAGCAAGTTATGTTTTTGGGTCACGTGATATCCAAGGATGGGGTGTCAGTTGATCTAGCGAAGGTTGAAGCAGTATTAGACTGGAAGCAACCTCAAAATGTTTCAGAGATTCGTAGTTTTCTCGGGTTAGCAGGATACTACCGACGATTTATTCAGGACTTTTCGAGAATCGCTTTACCCTTGGCAAAGCTTTTGCGTAAAGGCAACAAGTTCAAGTAGAATGATGCTTGTGAAGACAGTTTCCAGATCGTGAAGTCTAAGCTGACGACCTCACCGGTGTTAACTTTACCTTCATGCAGATGTGGTTTTGTGGTGTATACAGAAGCATCAAGAACAGGTTTGGGTTGCGTGCAAATGCAGCACGACATGGTGATTGCTTATACTTCAAGGTAGTTGAAGATTCATGAGAGGAATTACCCACACACGATTTGGAATTAGAAGCAGTGATGCTTGCCTTGAAATCTTGACGACACTATTTGTACGGAGAATCATTCGAGGTCTTTTCAGACCACAATTATCTCAAGTATTTGTTATCTCAGAAGGAGTTGAACATGAGGCAACGACGTTGGCTCAAGTTTATTAAGGATTACGACTTTACGTTGTCTTACCACCCTGGTAAGGCGAACGTAGTGGCAGATGCACTTAGTTGCAAGTCGAGTAGCATTCTGGCTAGTTTGGTGTGGAGCCAGAAGTTGATTAAAGATTTTATGGCTTGGAAGCCATTTTCGATTGGAAGCAGATCGATCAAATTATCTGGTCTGACTATTTGATCAGAGTTTTTGCTTAGTATTGTGGTGGCTCAGAAGCTTGATGACCAGTATGGTAAGCTTTTAGCCTTAGCAGAATAAGAAGGTTCATTCTTTAACGTGTCAAATGATGGTGGTATTCACATGAAAGATCGACTTTGGGTTCCAAATGACCCTGAGCTGAAGAAGGAGATTCTCGATGAAGCTCATATGTCAAGGTATACAATTCATCCTGGTGGGACGAAGATGTTTAAAGATTTACAAAGAAAGTATTGGTAGAACAATATGAAGCGTGAGATAGCAGCATACGTTTTGAGATGCATGACTTGTCAGCAGATCAAGATTGAACATCAGCATCCTGGTGGTCCCATGCAGAGGATTGAGATTCCTTAGTGGAAATGGGAAGATGTTACGATGGACTTCGTGGTAGGTTTACTGTGAACGAGACGCAAGCATGACACGATTTGGGTAGTTGTTGATAGACTCACCAAGTCTGCCCATTTCTTACCTATTAGGACCAGTCAGTCTCTAGAAAGCTTAGTTGACTTGTATGTCAGAGAGATTGTACGATTGCATGGCATACCGAGATCGATTATTTTTTATCGTGACCCTAGGTTCACATCGCGACTATGGGGTCAGTTGCAGTCAGCTTTGGGTATGAAGTTAAAGTTCAGTACCGCTTTTCACCCTCAGACTGATGGTCAATCAGAGATGACTATTTAGACGTTAGAGGACATGTTGCGAGCTTGTATGCTCGATTGGAAGGGCGAATGGCATTCGCAATTGTGTTTGGTTGAATTTGCGTATAATAACAGTTATCATGTCAGTATCGGGATGGCTTTGTACGAAGCATTGTATGGGAGACCTTGCCGATCACCTTCGTATTAGGACGATATCAGTGATAGATCTAGAGAATTGCCGATTGTTCTTCAGCACTACACTCAACAAGTGCAAAGGATCCGAGAACGTTTGAAAGCAACGCAAGACAGACAGAAGAGTTATGCTCATAAGAGACGACGAGAGTTATCGTTCAAGGTTGGTGACATGGTTTTTGTTAGAGTTTCATTAACCAAGAGTATGTTTCATTTCGGTAAGAAGGGAAAGTTGAGTCCTAGATATGTGGGACCATTTGAGATTTTGACAAGGATCGGTGAAGTGGCATATCGTGTTGAGTTACCTCAGCAATATGCCCATATTCACAATGTTTTTCATGTGTCGATGCTAAGGAAATACATTCCTGACCCATCACACATCATTCGTTATGAAGACATAGAAGTTCAAGAAGATCTGACGATAGCAGAACGACAGATTGAGATTGTTGATCGACAAGATCAAGTGTTGCGTACTAAGACTCTATTGTTGGTTAAAGTACATTGGCAACACCATGTCATAGAAAAATGCACATGGGAGCTAGAAGCGAGCATGAGAGAAATATCTCGATCTTTTTGTAACCTAATTTGTGTGATTTTGCGGACGAAATCCTTTTCAAGGAGGAAAGGGTGTAAGATTCATGATATTTTTGAGGTAATGTTATGCGAAGTGTTTCAATGTATATAATTTCATGTGCGATTTCGAAAAAATTTTATTTTTGTACCTGTATGGATACGCGAGGTCCGGAATCGCGTAAGTAAAATGTAAGTAGCAATTGAGGAAAATTCGTAATGAATTAACCTCTAAAATTTTAAGGGTAAATCTATAATGTGTATATTTAGGTTGTCCCCGAATTTGAGACCCAAACGACGAAGAAACCCCATCACCGAATTTGAGACCCAAACGACGAAGAAACTCCGTCAGTGCATGTGAATTACGGGAGATCGCCTAGCAATAGAACGAGAGTCAAACGAGAACAATTTTTCCGTAAGAGATGGAAAAATTTCTTGAGATGAGCTTTAGAAAGGTATTGTATTGGAATATTAAAATCAAAATATATGTTATGATATATGTATTTGATCTTAATTAACAAATTTGGTAAATTATGGTAAAATCGTTTTGGGTGAGTTAGTTAAGGGGTCGACCACTTTAGGTTGTCATGGGATGACTTTAGCCACAAAGACCAGCTGGTCAAGTTGACCAGCTGTGGCCGTGGCGTTTTTATAGTATGAAGTGGGTGTTTTTAGAGGAAGTGCCACGATTGGCCCTACCCATAAAGTCGACTTCATGATGATGCATGGGGCATCATCATGAAGGTGGGTAGCCCCTCCAAGCAATTAGCATGGGGCATCACCCCATGGGATTCATGAGATCCCTATGGCTCTTTCCAAGAAAGAGTCATAATGAGGTTCAATTTTCTGAGGACTTTTTGAATCCTTGAACTCGAGTGGAGGGATTGGGTGGCTATGGGGAGGCGTGACTCACTCCCAGCCCTCTATCCTCTTTGAGTAATCGCAACCATCCATTAACCCCTCCTCCCTACTTAAACCTTTTGGAAAAAGGAGAGGCCCAAAAAGGGGGCAATTTTTTTTTAAAGTCTCACTCTCACTCTCTCCCTTAGCTGTGTGTGACCTTCACCATTTTTGTGGAACCCTTGTGCAACCAAGAACCCCTCCCCAACCAAAGTTTCTTCACCCTCCAAGCATCAAGGTGAAGAGATACAACCTTATATTTTCTTTTTTTTTTCTCTTTCGGGAAGGCCTTTAACATTATATTTTTGTCTTTCTTGGTGCTTTGTATATGGTAAGTTACGTAAAGCCAAAAAGAGTCGATTGCATCCGTTGTATGCATGGCTCATGACAGATTAGGAGATTTCTATTTCTCTTATTTTTGGTTGTGGGTGTTTGAGCATCCCTCCCTTTCGTACTATGAAAGGAGAGGGGCTCAAATCATCCGAATCTCCATTCAGTTGGAAGCCATTGCCTCATTTCGTGCTTGTAAAAAAAAAAGAGACTATAAAATAGTTATGTTTATACCTCCTCTTTTGTCAATTAGTTTTAGCTGAATTGCATACTTGAGGTTTCCTTCTTGCTGATTCTATTCGAATAAGATACGTATTGTGCTTTCCTTTTTGTGCTTGCATGCAACCAAGTAGCATTTTGGCATTCCTTTAGTTTTCGCATGAAGGTTTTTCTTTTGGTGGTTAGAGTTAGCCTTGTCCTCAGCCCCTCAAACTGTTATGAGGCGGCTGGGGCAACCTTTGAAACTCTCTCTCTCCCCCCCCCCCCCCCCCCCCTAGGTGGCTGAAGCACCGGATTAGGCTCGGGTGCAGCCCAGTCCAGCCGTGGTCTCCCCTTTTCCTCTTTCGGTTCGCTTCAGCCCTTTCTACGGTTTATCCTTTTTTTCCCCCTTTTTTTCTGATCTCAGGATTTTATTGGTTCGTGGGGGTCTGTCTCTTATGGGAACAGACCCAACTGGGTGCACCCTGGTCTGAGCAAGGCTCAGCCAATTGCACCTCGCTGCCTGGGCCGCTAAGGCCAATTGAACTCTGGGGCTCAGACCAGGGACAAGGTCCGGTCCAGGGGACCAGAGCAGTGGTCCTCCCTTCTCTTTGCGTGTTTGCCTTGGCACCTAGTTGCCACTGAGTGCGAGTTACACCCGGGTAGCGCGTAGGCCTGGGCCCTTGCCCCGGGTCTACTGCTACTAGGTAGCTCGGTCTGAACCTATAGATTTAGACCAGGGTTAGTTTGCAACCGAGTGTCTGGTCCAGAGGACCAGACCTACTTGGTTCCCACGGTTTGCCCCTTTGGCCCTCGTGCGGGTATAAGTCTGGGTGTCGGGTGCCAACACACCCGGGTGAGCCAATCGAACCTGCTGGGCCCTAGTCCGGACTGCACCTCGGGTGCAATAGATGGACTGAACCTTTTGGTTCAGTCCAGTGTCATCGTTGACCCTTGGAGTGGGGTTTTGGTTTGGGTTGGAATACCCAAACCGATCTGCTCACACTTGCCACACCATTTCTGATGACCGGATCTAGGCAAGGGTGAGTTAGCAGAGGTCTAGTCCCATTGGGACCAGAATATGTGGAACCCTACTGGCCACCATATGAGGGCATCCATTCCCTCGTTGTCCCAAGATCACTAAGTGATTTGTAATATCATAAAACATACACATATGTATATATATATATATATATATATATATATATATATATATATATATATATATATATATATATATATATATATATATATATATAATAAGCAAAAGAACGAATGTGAACTAAACAACGAATGTATAGATGTTGACAGTGTGGGATCGTTGTTCAGTGGACTCAGTCTGACACTTGGCACACTTGTGCCTTGTCTAAAATGCATGTTCCGTGACCATACAAGCTCCCTTTGTTGTTTCAGACACATCGGTACTTTGTACCTTGTATTGATCATTCGGGTAGCCGAATTTGGTGTTTGGGTCCGGCGGTAACCTCGTGTCCTCCTTGGTCCCGTTTTGGTAGTTTTGGTATGGATTGTTGGGTGAGCACTATGCTACCCACACGTAAATAAAGTCCATTTGTTGTAAGTCTCGAAATTTTCGTTAAACCATCATTCGCGTTGCATCGGGTCCGCAGGCGCAACACCCAACCGTGACAATGCGAATGTAATTCCCATACGAATGGGAATATCCTTGATTTCATTCTCGACATGTGTGGCGAATTCACGAATCCCCTTATGGAATTGGTTCCACTTTGTCAGCATCAGAACAAGATGTTTTGCGAACATTAGTAACCCAGTGATGCACATAAGTATTTTTGTCCTCGTGACATATTTACATCGTTTCTCCTGCAAGTGCGGCGATCCATCTTGGAAATGCAAATGTAATTCTCATATGAATGAGAATATTCTAGATTTCAATCTCAACACATGGTTGTACCGAAATCATAAATCTTCCTATGAAAGTGGCTTCGTTGTGCGAGAATTGTCAAATTAAGACTTTTGAAGTTCTAACTACATGAAATTGTAATTAGGAGCTTGCAATACTTGTCTTAGCTTGATGTACTTGCAATTATGTTTACGTTATGCTCTTGAATCGCATCTCTTGAAATTTGTGGAATTGTACACTCGCATGTACATTATCATTGAAATGTGGTTCCTAGATATGCACATATATATTTGCCTCTATTTCTTAAATTACGCAATTAACTGGAGATCATGTGGTTCTTAGTTCGCACCTGCACATAGCACATCTTGACACCTGTACTACTTAGTACGTACCTAAAAAATGATACATTTTGGTCTCGTGCTTGAGGCATTGATGGGTGCACGAAGTGCATGTTATACATGTAATGTAAAGAGTAACACAAAAACTTAAACACCATAGGGTATGAGAAACACATTGTTGTG